>NC_083381.1:22673750-22983125 GCF_031755915.1 Ziziphus jujuba | reverse complement strand
TCAAAAGAAATCAAGCTCGGTTAATTTGGATTGCCTTTAGAGCCAAAAGCCATGAAAGAATTAATGGTTCTTTCAAACCCAGATGAGATTGAGACACACTATGATAGGAAAAGCGAACTCAAGGCATTCGACGAATCAAAAACTGGCGTAAAAGGACTTGTGGATGCTGGAGTACAAAAAGTTCCAAAGATTTTCATCCGTGAAAGAGACAACCTTGAAGATGGGTATTCTTCTCATGGACACTCCACGATCTCTATTCCAGTTATAGACTTGGAAGGCATGGATGGGTGTGGAAGTTTGCGCGATGAAATGGCAAAGAAAGTTGGAGAGGCAAGCGAGAAATGGGGTTTCTTTCAGGTGGTTAACCACGGCATTTCCACAAACACTTTGGATGCAATGCTTGAAGGAATCTGTAAATTCCATGAGCAAGATGATGAGGTGAAGAAGAAGTTTTATACACGTGATGGATCCAAAACCCTTGTATACAATTCCAATTTCAATTTGTATCAAGCATCAGCGGCTAATTGGAGAGACTCCATATATTGTACTATGGCACCTAACCCACCCAATCCCCAAGACTTGCCCCAAGTATGCAGGTAAATTTTCTGTCACGTTCTCGAGAGTAGTTAATATGTTCTATATGGGAAATTTCTAGTTCTGTGTTACTTGATAAACTTTTGTGCAGAGATATACTAATTGAGTACTCAGACAGAGTAATGAAATTGGGGATTAGTTTATTAGAGTTGCTATCAGAAGCTCTTGGTCTGAAGCAAAATCACCTGAGAGAAATGGGTTGTGTAGAGGGACATTATCTTGTGGGTCATTATTACCCAGCTTGCCCTGAGCCAGATTTAACAACGGGTATTGAAAAACATACTGATAAATCATTCATGACTCTGCTTCTTCAAGACCAATCTGGTGGGCTTCAAATCCTCCATGAAAATCAATGGGTCAATGTTACTCCTACTCCAGGAGCTATTATAGTAAACATAGGAGATATGATTCAGGCAAGTTTATATATCATTAACAAATATGAAATACTTCATTGTTGTGCAAAATATTATATAAGATTGTTGATGAAATTGTTTGTATGCTGTTTTTTGGGGTGCAGCTAATCACCAACAACAAGTTCAAAAGTGTGTACCACAAGGTAGTGGCAAAAAACAAAGGTCCAAGAATCTCTTGTGCAAGTTTTTTCAGACCAAATTTCCAAAATGAAAATAACCTTCTCAAAGTGTTTGGACCAATCAAGGAGTTAATCACAGAAGAAAACCCACCAGTTTACAAGGAAACCACTCTTAAAGATTATCTCTCTTATGTCTTGTCTAAAGGGTTTTTCGGAAACTCTGGCTTAGACCATTTCAAACTGTGAAGTTGATCATTACTGGTGTTCATTGGTCAAGCTTCAGGGGTCTTGGGCTAGGCCATTTTAAGCTGTGAACTTGACCAATTTATTTACTTTCCACTTCTTAGAGTATCTTCCAGAGACTCTTTAAATGTGATGTTTTTTTTATTTTAAAGAGATAACATTTAAAAAAGAATTTTAATAAATTTTTTATTTTGACTTTTTAATATAAAGAGTTGGTTTGAATCTCTAAATGGAGAAAGCCAAGATTATTTTTTATTTCAATATGATATTTATTTAATTGAATGTAATATATTTTTCTATATCATTATTATAATATTTAAAAGGTATGTAACTCATGTAATATAGAAAAACTATAAGTAAAACAATAAATATTTATAGAAAAAATAAAAATAAAAAATATGTTGGAGAGCATTTTTAAATTTTATTAGTTATTTTAAAAGATGTTTTTTTATTATAGAAAATATATTTTTTTACTTTAAAGAGTCCGGGAATGTTCTTAGAACAACAAATAGAGAGAAAATAATAATAATAATAAAATAAAGACAAAATATCTTAAGATTATGTTACTAATTAGTAAATATAAATATTATATTTCTATAAAAAAATATATAAATATTATATATTTAAGTCCCAAAATAATTGTATTCCCCTAATATATTGTACTGTCTATAGATTCATAACATGATGTTCTATACTATATTCCAAGTTTCTAACTGTATTTTATGTCTCAAATTATGCAATTGTAGTTTTACTTGCGTACTAAGGTCCTTCAAGTCTCAAAAACAGTTCCGAGTGTTTTAACATTTTTCTTAAAGAAGAATTTAAAACCAAAATCAATGAGGTGTAACATCTCTCATAAGACTTTTCTAAATGAGCAGAAGTTCTAAGTAAACATAATCAAAATTTATCCTAAACATGGCCTTAATATCAAGTATCAACACAATAATATTTTCATTAGTGAGGTGAGAAAGAAGCAATTCCCCTTGCCACCTGGCTTCATTTCCCTCATTCTTTAAATATAAAATGCGTTCCAGCCCAACATAAATTTTAACAGTTGGCCCAAAAGTTTTTAACTTGGGCTTCAGACTAGAGCCAGGTTTTATTTATTATTATTTATTTTAACAGTAGATAAATCACCAACATTATTATTATTATTATTTAGTTTTATTTTTATAGGAAATCTAGATTTCATTCAACCCAAATTGGACAGTCATCCATAATTACAGTTTCCAACAGCTATTGTGGACGGATGAATTGGTAAGATTTTCATGCCATTATATAATATTTGAAAAATAATTTATATAAAAACAAAAGAAAATATAAGTAATATAATATATGTTTATAGAGAAAAAAGAATAAAGAGCGTTAATTAATAAAAAAATATTGTTGGAGAAAACTTTATAATTTACTATTTATCTTAGAAAAGGATTTTTTTATCGTTGAAAATTCACCCTCTGTTTTAAAAAGTTCATGGAATGCTCTAAAAGGCTTGCCAACAAATGCAGATTTTTACTACCATATATAATAATTAATAAACCAACAAATGTGGTGTAAAGCTAATTTAAGCATTACGCAGCATTAAAGAAGCTGGATAATCTCTCGTTGGACGTCTATCCTTCATTGGCCCATCCATTTGAAATTCTTGGATTCTGTGTATACCTCTATCTAATTCCGTATAAAGCATAGTATTTATTTATTTATTTATTTTTTGGTAAAGAAAAAAATAGATCTTCTAGTGAGTATCTTGGTCCAAATTTTAAGAAATTATGAATCATTAACAGCTTATTTTTACAACAATACAAGAATCCATAGACTGTTCAACCCATCATCATCTGAATGTTTCTATAGCTCTTTTCCACAATGTTCAACATATGGAATCTATACCAAAACTCAAATATGATTTGACAGGAATTGAATCCACAATCTCTGCAAACAGATATGATATGTTTATCGGCTTTTTACTATCTGATCCACCCTTTGGGTGTATATAGAGCCTAGTAAATTGTTTAAACACTTTTCTTTCAGAAAAGTGTAAATCCAAAATCAGCGACATGCAACTTCTCACAAATCCATACTGATGATTTTCAGAAAATGATTTTTTTTTATTTTTTTTTAATAATTTTTTTAAGCTGCTGAGATGAGTCCCTCTGACTAAGAACCCCACACAAATAATGAGCGGTCAACACTCCAAGTAAAGGACTTGGGGACCAAGTAAGAAAACTTGGCTTTTCTTTTCTATAAATAAATGTAGAGAAGCAAGTAAAATGCATCCCAAGTGAAGACAAGTGCAGCCAGCAGGTGAGAAGCTTCCCTCGGGAGTGAGAGAAAAGAGAGAGTTTCGTGAAGAGAGAGAGAGAGAGAGAGAGGGAGAAAAAGGGGGGGTCTTCTCAGTCCAACAGTAACTTTTTCAAATCCTTTTCAAAAAAAATAAAATAAAAATGGATGTCACAAACTCAAGTGAGATTCACACGGAATCTGAAATCGAGTATGACAGAAAAAGCCAACTGAAAGCGTTTGATGAATCAAAAACTGGGGTAAAAGGACTTGTAGATGCTGGAGTTAAAAAAATCCCAAGGATTTTCATCCATGAAAAGAACAAGCTTGACGAAGAAGAAGAAGATGGGTTTTCTCATGGGGTCTCCGATTTCTCTATTCCAGTAATAAACTTGGAGGGCATGAATGTTTATGGAAGCTTACGCAATGGAATAGTGAAGAAAGTTGGGGGGGGGGGGGGGGGGGGGGGGAAGGGAATGGGTCCCAGTCTAAACTGGGTCCCGCCCATCTAAAATGGTTGACCGAAAGAAAGGTTTCAGAAAAAAAATGATTTTTTTTAGTGAGATTTTAAAGCCTAGCTAGCTGTTTATATATCTTTTTTATCATTTTCCATTGACAACTTGCAAGCGTGCTTTTGTTCTCTTTTTCATCCAATTTTTTCGTTCTTTTTACTATTAAGACTTTCTTGTAGTTCTTCCTCAAAAGAAATCAAGCTCGGTTAATTTGGATTGCCTTTAGAGCCAAAAGCCATGAAAGAATTAATGGTTCTTTCAAACCCAGATGAGATTGAGACACACTATGATAGGAAAAGCGAACTCAAGGCATTCGACGAATCAAAAACTGGCGTAAAAGGACTTGTGGATGCTGGAGTACAAAAAGTTCCAAAGATTTTCATCCGTGAAAGAGACAACCTTGAAGATGGGTATTCTTCTCATGGACACTCCACGATCTCTATTCCAGTTATAGACTTGGAAGGCATGGATGGGTGTGGAAGTTTGCGCGATGAAATGGCAAAGAAAGTTGGAGAGGCAAGCGAGAAATGGGGTTTCTTTCAGGTGGTTAACCACGGCATTTCCACAAACACTTTGGATGCAATGCTTGAAGGAATCTGTAAATTCCATGAGCAAGATGATGAGGTGAAGAAGAAGTTTTATACACGTGATGGATCCAAAACCCTTGTATACAATTCCAATTTCAATTTGTATCAAGCATCAGCGGCTAATTGGAGAGACTCCATATATTGTACTATGGCACCTAACCCACCCAATCCCCAAGACTTGCCCCAAGTATGCAGGTAAATTTTCTGTCACGTTCTCGAGAGTAGTTAATATGTTCTATATGGGAAATTTCTAGTTCTGTGTTACTTGATAAACTTTTGTGCAGAGATATACTAATTGAGTACTCAGACAGAGTAATGAAATTGGGGATTAGTTTATTAGAGTTGCTATCAGAAGCTCTTGGTCTGAAGCAAAATCACCTGAGAGAAATGGGTTGTGTAGAGGGACATTATCTTGTGGGTCATTATTACCCAGCTTGCCCTGAGCCAGATTTAACAACGGGTATTGAAAAACATACTGATAAATCATTCATGACTCTGCTTCTTCAAGACCAATCTGGTGGGCTTCAAATCCTCCATGAAAATCAATGGGTCAATGTTACTCCTACTCCAGGAGCTATTATAGTAAACATAGGAGATATGATTCAGGCAAGTTTATATATCATTAACAAATATGAAATACTTCATTGTTGTGCAAAATATTATATAAGATTGTTGATGAAATTGTTTGTATGCTGTTTTTTGGGGTGCAGCTAATCACCAACAACAAGTTCAAAAGTGTGTACCACAAGGTAGTGGCAAAAAACAAAGGTCCAAGAATCTCTTGTGCAAGTTTTTTCAGACCAAATTTCCAAAATGAAAATAACCTTCTCAAAGTGTTTGGACCAATCAAGGAGTTAATCACAGAAGAAAACCCACCAGTTTACAAGGAAACCACTCTTAAAGATTATCTCTCTTATGTCTTGTCTAAAGGGTTTTTCGGAAACTCTGGCTTAGACCATTTCAAACTGTGAAGTTGATCATTACTGGTGTTCATTGGTCAAGCTTCAGGGGTCTTGGGCTAGGCCATTTTAAGCTGTGAACTTGACCAATTTATTTACTTTCCACTTCTTAGAGTATCTTCCAGAGACTCTTTAAATGTGATGTTTTTTTTATTTTAAAGAGATAACATTTAAAAAAGAATTTTAATAAATTTTTTATTTTGACTTTTTAATATAAAGAGTTGGTTTGAATCTCTAAATGGAGAAAGCCAAGATTATTTTTTATTTCAATATGATATTTATTTAATTGAATGTAATATATTTTTCTATATCATTATTATAATATTTAAAAGGTATGTAACTCATGTAATATAGAAAAACTATAAGTAAAACAATAAATATTTATAGAAAAAATAAAAATAAAAAATATGTTGGAGAGCATTTTTAAATTTTATTAGTTATTTTAAAAGATGTTTTTTTATTATAGAAAATATATTTTTTTACTTTAAAGAGTCCGGGAATGTTCTTAGAACAACAAATAGAGAGAAAATAATAATAATAATAAAATAAAGACAAAATATCTTAAGATTATGTTACTAATTAGTAAATATAAATATTATATTTCTATAAAAAAATATATAAATATTATATATTTAAGTCCCAAAATAATTGTATTCCCCTAATATATTGTACTGTCTATAGATTCATAACATGATGTTCTATACTATATTCCAAGTTTCTAACTGTATTTTATGTCTCAAATTATGCAATTGTAGTTTTACTTGCGTACTAAGGTCCTTCAAGTCTCAAAAACAGTTCCGAGTGTTTTAACATTTTTCTTAAAGAAGAATTTAAAACCAAAATCAATGAGGTGTAACATCTCTCATAAGACTTTTCTAAATGAGCAGAAGTTCTAAGTAAACATAATCAAAATTTATCCTAAACATGGCCTTAATATCAAGTATCAACACAATAATATTTTCATTAGTGAGGTGAGAAAGAAGCAATTCCCCTTGCCACCTGGCTTCATTTCCCTCATTCTTTAAATATAAAATGCGTTCCAGCCCAACATAAATTTTAACAGTTGGCCCAAAAGTTTTTAACTTGGGCTTCAGACTAGAGCCAGGTTTTATTTATTATTATTTATTTTAACAGTAGATAAATCACCAACATTATTATTATTATTATTTAGTTTTATTTTTATAGGAAATCTAGATTTCATTCAACCCAAATTGGACAGTCATCCATAATTACAGTTTCCAACAGCTATTGTGGACGGATGAATTGGTAAGATTTTCATGCCATTATATAATATTTGAAAAATAATTTATATAAAAACAAAAGAAAATATAAGTAATATAATATATGTTTATAGAGAAAAAAGAATAAAGAGCGTTAATTAATAAAAAAATATTGTTGGAGAAAACTTTATAATTTACTATTTATCTTAGAAAAGGATTTTTTTATCGTTGAAAATTCACCCTCTGTTTTAAAAAGTTCATGGAATGCTCTAAAAGGCTTGCCAACAAATGCAGATTTTTACTACCATATATAATAATTAATAAACCAACAAATGTGGTGTAAAGCTAATTTAAGCATTACGCAGCATTAAAGAAGCTGGATAATCTCTCGTTGGACGTCTATCCTTCATTGGCCCATCCATTTGAAATTCTTGGATTCTGTGTATACCTCTATCTAATTCCGTATAAAGCATAGTATTTATTTATTTATTTATTTTTTGGTAAAGAAAAAAATAGATCTTCTAGTGAGTATCTTGGTCCAAATTTTAAGAAATTATGAATCATTAACAGCTTATTTTTACAACAATACAAGAATCCATAGACTGTTCAACCCATCATCATCTGAATGTTTCTATAGCTCTTTTCCACAATGTTCAACATATGGAATCTATACCAAAACTCAAATATGATTTGACAGGAATTGAATCCACAATCTCTGCAAACAGATATGATATGTTTATCGGCTTTTTACTATCTGATCCACCCTTTGGGTGTATATAGAGCCTAGTAAATTGTTTAAACACTTTTCTTTCAGAAAAGTGTAAATCCAAAATCAGCGACATGCAACTTCTCACAAATCCATACTGATGATTTTCAGAAAATGATTTTTTTTTATTTTTTTTTAATAATTTTTTTAAGCTGCTGAGATGAGTCCCTCTGACTAAGAACCCCACACAAATAATGAGCGGTCAACACTCCAAGTAAAGGACTTGGGGACCAAGTAAGAAAACTTGGCTTTTCTTTTCTATAAATAAATGTAGAGAAGCAAGTAAAATGCATCCCAAGTGAAGACAAGTGCAGCCAGCAGGTGAGAAGCTTCCCTCGGGAGTGAGAGAAAAGAGAGAGTTTCGTGAAGAGAGAGAGAGAGAGAGAGAGGGAGAAAAAGGGGGGGTCTTCTCAGTCCAACAGTAACTTTTTCAAATCCTTTTCAAAAAAAATAAAATAAAAATGGATGTCACAAACTCAAGTGAGATTCACACGGAATCTGAAATCGAGTATGACAGAAAAAGCCAACTGAAAGCGTTTGATGAATCAAAAACTGGGGTAAAAGGACTTGTAGATGCTGGAGTTAAAAAAATCCCAAGGATTTTCATCCATGAAAAGAACAAGCTTGACGAAGAAGAAGAAGATGGGTTTTCTCATGGGGTCTCCGATTTCTCTATTCCAGTAATAAACTTGGAGGGCATGAATGTTTATGGAAGCTTACGCAATGGAATAGTGAAGAAAGTTGGAGAAGCAAGCAAGAATTGGGGTGTCTTTCTAGTTGTGAACCATGGGATTTCGTCGAACACTTTGGATGCAATGATTGAAGGTGTTCGTGGATTTCATGAGCAGGATAATGAGGTAAAGAAGAAGTCCTACTCACGTGAATATGGATCAAGAGCCTTCACATACAACAGCAATTATCATTTGTATGATAACCCTGCTACTTACTGGGTCGACTCCATGCATTGTTCTATGCTCCCTACTCCACCCAATCCCCAAGAATTGCCCCAAGCATGCAGGTACAATATTTTTCTATCACTTTCTTGATCAGATTCAAATAGAGATTTAAAATTGCTTATTGTGTTTTAAATCAAAATTTTGTTAGTTACTAAACTTAATTCAAACTTAATTCGCAGGGATATAATGATTGAGTACTCGGAGAAAATAACGAGATTGGGATTTAGTATATTAGAGTTGCTATCAGAAGCTCTTGGGCTGAATCCAAATAAGCTGAGAGATAAGGATTGTGGAAGAGCACTTTTTCTTGTGGGCCATTACTACCCAGCTTGCCCTGAACCAAATTTAACATTTGGGAGTGGTAAGCATACTGATAAAACTGCCTTCACTTTGCTACTGCAAGACCAATCTGGTGGACTTCAAGTCCTCCATGAAAAACAATGGGTCAATGTTGCACCTATACCAGGAGCTCTCATTGTAATTCTGGGAGATATGATGCAGCAAGTTTACACTATTAAACGCTATAGTTAATTTTAGCTTGTTTGGAGTAATAATTGTATCAGATTTGTTGAAATTGTATGGTTGTTGTTGTTGTTTTGGTGCAGCTAATTACCAACAATAAGTTCAAAAGTGCGTACCACAGGGTACTGGCAAAGAAAGTAGGGCCAAGAATCTCTTGTGGTAGTTTTTTTAGGCCAGATTTTCTAAACGAAACCAATCTCCAAGTGAATGGACCAATCAAGGAGTTACTTTGAGAAGAAAACCCACCAGTGCACAAAGATACCTCTTAAAAATTATCTCACTCATTTATTCTCCAAAGGATATCTCACCTAGCTTTCCTCCCTTCAAAGTGCATTTGTTAGATCAATTCCCCGAGTCACTAGAAAGAGGATGAAAGAGCTACCACTTCCTCATTCATGGCCTATTTTTCTGATTGATACCCCCCATTCGACCTAAGGCAAAAGAGAAGTTGTACAAATAAAGGTTCTTTCATGCAATGCATAAAGAGAGCTCTTTATGTGGTCTCACTTTAACACCATCTGAAATGCACGAAACTTTGATTGGCGGGAAATTCTTTAAAATTGTGAAGCTTTTGTTTGTTGTGTGTTGAAGTTCAATTGGAATGTTGGACCGTATTTGGATTTGATTGGATTATTTTAAATTCCGCCCAGTAAAAATTGAAGTTGTCCAGTAGTTCAACATTCCAAATGGGCATTAGTGGTCTTGGGCTAGGCGATTTCAAGCTCTGAAGCTGACCATCTCCCCAAACAATAAATGTGAGTATATTATGCATTAAAACAATTGTATTTCTTGGATATTGTTCTAGTGTACGCATGTATATCAACTTGTGAGTTCTGATTCTAGTTTTATTGCTTTTATTTTGAATATGTTTATTTTTATTTTTATTTTTAATATTCTTGGTTGGTCAACTAGATATGCTACAGTGCACACAGTACTGATATGGTCAATTCAGCTATCAAGAAATTGAAGTAAAGAGTGAATTTAGGCATTCTGATTGAGGAATTATTTAATAGGTTCAGCCTACCACTTTACAAAAAATTTAGGCTACAGCTACAAATTTTCCATTAACAAATTTCAATCTGTCACTGAATGTAATATCAATCGTGACAAAAATAGCCATTGTCACAGTTGGATGTTTGAGTCTTTTATTGCGTGACAAACTCTGTTTTGTCACATATTTTTATCATAAAAGCCCAAAAATTTATGGCTCCATTTTTCCCCCCCTTTTTTACATGAAAATTGTGATGAAATTTTCATTTTGTCACTCAAAAAACCAAGTTGACCAGCAAAATCCATCGGTTACCCAAAAAAAGAAAAAAAAAAAAATTGTCACTGTATTTTTAATCAAAACACTGCACTTACTCCTGCCCTCAAAAGCATCCTTGTTTGTCGAAATTATCCTCACTACACTGAAATTAATTAAATAATATGATAAAAAAAAAAAGCCCTAAAATTTCCAAAAACTCAAAATCCCCCTCTCTCCTCCCTCTCGATCGATCTTTTTAGGAAAAAAAAAGAAAATCATTACAAATTGTTATTATTATTATTTTTAAGAAAAAAAAATTATTATTAAGATTATTATTAATTGTCATTATTTTCAGGTTGAGTGTTTGTCAAGTAACCACAAGTGTAAACCCCTGACCCTTCGAGCCTCTGTTTTTGTGCGGATTAATTAAGGATGTTCTTTGATAAAATGTATGGAGTGCTTTATTTTATTTTATTTTTATTTTTATTGGCGTTATTTGTTTGCTATATATTATTTAGCTTATTTTGTCATCTTGATCAGGCAAAATTATGGAGGTCAGCCTACATTTCCAATTGTTTTAAGAAACAATGATTTTTAGAGTTTTTACAACATATATACATATATATATATATATATATATATATCTTTAGAATTCTTAATTATTTGTTTTTTTTTTTTCCCCCCAATATTGTGGTAGAAGAGAATTTGAAATCGGAGTTCAAAAAAATAATAATTTATCTTCCTCAATTTCTTTAAGGCAGTGCTTTCTATTTCCTTTCCTGGCTGGCATCTTCATGAAGGGATTTTACCATTTGATTTTTAAAAAGCTGTAAATCTGTTTCTATTACAGCTGATGTTTCCATCTACACTTCTTGGAACTGGTGAAAATTGGGAGTTGATGAAGACTATCAGTGCTACTGAATACTTGAATTATGAAGCAGGTCAGTCCATCCTCTGCTATCGGCTTTAATTTGTCATGCATCTCACCATATGGATGGATGATTGATGAAGAACCTATGTTTAAATGCAATCATGGCATTTGCCTTTTAACATCTCGGTTATGTTGAATCTAATTTTACAGGAGAGTTCTCTCAGAGTAATGGTATAGGAGTATTTGGCAATGATGCAAAAGATACAAATATTCCTGTAGAAATATGGAGATATTACTTGCATACCATTAGACCATATGTGGGTAGATTGCCATGCTTTTGATTCTGTTATCAATTAGATTGATGTGGCTACTAATTTGAATTAGCTTTTACATATTAGGTATCTGATACCTTATTTTCATGGAAAGACTTGAAAGCAAAATTGAAAAGTGACTTGGTGAATAATTTGGGCAACTTTATAAATCGAGTATTGAGCTTTATTTGCTAAACCTTCAGGCCAGTTTTGAGTTTTTGAATGAATTACTGCTAATTTTCGCTTTCTATTCTTTATATGATCACTTTTTGTTCCTTTGCCAGTGGACAAAAGAAACATTTTAATTGTAACTCTGTCTAGCATATGAAGTTCAAAATTTTCATTTACAGGTCAAGGATATGGTTCCATTATACCTGATGCTCCTCCACTGAGGGATTAGACTCTAAGACAAAGAAATTAGCTGATGATGTTGGTAAAAATGTAATGGAGTATGTAGAAGCAATGGCAAAGGTAGTTGATATACTGGGTTGTATGTTGTCTGCAACTATAAGTCAAAGCTTCTTTTTTCCTTCCCATCTGCTTTTTGTTTCTTATGCATTTGCATGGACCTTATTTCTTTGTATTATGTAGGTCAAACTAAAGAAGGGACTGAAATCCGCCATGAAGATTTCAACTGCATGAAATGTTTATCTGGCAGTAAGCTTTGAACTTCTTTTATAGCTAATATAAAGAGAGCCTTGTTTAGTTCTTTTATAGCTCATATATTTATAGCGAGAGAAAGAGAGAGTTGTCTGGTATATATCTACTTGATACGTTTAATTCACAAATCTACCCCTTGGAGTGAGCTGAAAATTCAATATTCTTCCTGCTCCTTAACAACAATTCAAATCACAATCGGATGTAGGGAACTGAATGCTGGAAGCTATAATGGAGGATCGACCACTCTGTGCTATGGTTATGAGAACCTTAGAGGGGTTGGTACATATTCTTGCATGTATATTAGAACCATTTATACAATCATTTTCTCTTGAAGCAATGAATCTGACAGTAAATTTCTATGTGGTGTAGTATGTCTTCCATGTTGAGGTATTTTTTACTTGCATTTTGGCATTGAAGGTATTCAAGCAGATCAATTTGCCTCCTGAAGCATGACTTTCACTTTCTGATGAAAGTGAAGATGTTGATAGGGCAAAGCGACCAGAAGGTATAATGTGATAGAATTGAGCGAGAAGAGGCTAAAGCAGAGAATTAGCAGCACAACTGAACAAAAATTTCAGGTTATAATTTTAACCTTCCTCCCCCTATGTCTTTTGTTTTAGCCAGTTAAGCGGTTGAGAAATAATGGTTGATGTGGTTTACAATAATTGAAACGCCATACATAGCATATTCATCAGTTCCTTTATTGATCTTACTCTGTTCAGTTTCACCCTGTGCTAATTTAAGACTTGGATTCTGGTTGCTTTCACTTCACATTTTGGTTGACAAATTGCTTGTTATTACAGATTTACCTTGATGCAGAAATTGTGCTGATATCTATTTGCCATTTAGTTTGTGCACCCATTAAGCCAACACCTTTTCTGATTGTTCTTTTCATACGGGGTACTTTATTAACATATAATCGTAGTTGTTTTGTTAATAAATCTATAAATTTGTGCATTAACATTTTATTAGCTACTGTTTGAAGCAGGCAATAATGGAAAGAAGCAAAAGCCTACAAAATCTGCATTTAAATCAAGGGATTGGTTGGTTGAAGATGTGTTCTTGTTTTTATGTAACTTTACAAACAAGAATATCAAAAATTCAAAACCATTTTATTTTTGTGATTTGTTTGGTGGAGCTTTTGGATTTCCATGCGGTTGGACGGCACAACTATTGTATATAACTATGAGAAATACATATATCAACATGGTCTATATGGATAACTACCACAAAAAAGAAAAAAAAAAAAAAAAAAAAGGTCTAAATCGATACTAGTAGCTTGTCTTATTATGAATTATTTCGTGTCAATGGTTAACTGGTCATTTTGAAATTTTGCCAGGTATATCACATGCGTTAGTATTTATTTATTTAGCAAATCCCAAATTTGGACAGCCGGCCATAAACAGAGTTTCTTCCATCAAATCATACGCGCAGGAGGTCCGGACCCATTTTTGGACCGCATCACAAGCAAAAAAAGAAAATTTTACCCATAAATATGCTCTGCTTGATTAGCATTCCGATAATAAAACATATAAAGAAATCAACAAATATACATATACTTACTTGTCCTTTTCTTTTTTATTTTAAAAAGAAAATAAAGTTTTTTAGTGAGTTTTTAAATTCAGCTGGCTGACTGCTGATTTGTCTTTATCATTGGTTGCAACTTGCAAGTGGGGCTACCTTCTAATTAATTGGTTGGATTGGATAAGACTGGTTTATAATTACATAATATAATATAATATATGCAACGATCATAATATATATTATTATTGTTTTTTTTTTTTTTTGGGTCCTTCTTTGTCTTCTTACTGCACAGCTATAATTCTTTCCCAAAGCCTTAAAAAATAAAAAAATAATAAAAAGGGGAAAAAAAATGGTTCTCACAAACCCAAGTGAGATTCAGACAGAATCTGAAACACAGTATGACAGACAAAGCGAACTCAAAAAGTTTGATGAATCAAAAATTGGGGTGAAGGGACTTGTAGATGCCGGAGTTCAAAAAATCCCAAGGATTTTCATCTATGAAAAGAACAAGCTTGAAGAAGAAGAAGAAGAGCAAGATGGGTTTTCTCATGGGGTCTCAGAGTTCTCTGTTCCAGTAATAGACTTGGAGGGCATGAATGATTATGGAAATTTACGCAATGAAATTGTCAAGAGAGTTGGAGAAGCAAGCGAGAAATGGGGTTTCTTTCAGGTTGTCAACCATGGAATTTCGTCGAACACTTTGGATAACATGATTGAATGTGTACGCGGATTTCACGAGCAAGATGATGAAGTAAAGAAGAAGTTCTACTCACGTGAATATGGATCAAGAACCATCACATACAACACCAATTTCGATTTGTATTTTAAGTCTGCCTCTAACTGGGTCGACTCCATGTATTGTTCTATGTTTCCCACTCCAATCAATCCTCAAGAATTGCCCCAGTTATGCAGGTACATATATATATATATATATATATTGCTATATAATATTTTTCTATCGCTTTAATTTCTTGAGAATCAAACAAAGAATTTAAACGTTTATTATGAATTTAATTTGCAGAGATATAATGATTGAATACGCGGAGAAAGTAATGAAACTGGGGTTTAGCATATTAGAGTTGCTATCAGAAGCACTTGGTCTGAATCCAAACCATCTAAGAGATATGAATTGTGGAAGAGGATTATTTCTTGTGGGTCATTATTACCCAGCTTGCCCTGAACCAGACTTAACATTTGGTAATGGTAAGCATACTGATAAATCCTTCTTCACCCTGCTCCTGCAAGATCAATCAGGTGGACTTCAAGTCCTCCATGAAAATCAATGGGTCAACGTTGTACCTATTCCGGGAGCTCTTGTTGTAAACCTTGGAGATATGATGCAGGCAAGTGCATAGTTCATAATTTTATTTTTTTTTATATTATTTTTTGTGTCCCAAGATTTTCGTATTCTTAAAGATTAAAAATATGCCCAGAGCTACGGACAAATTTCCTCATAAAGCAAAGATTAATTGTGAGGTTGTTTGGACAAATAGATTTTTGAAATTGTTTTCATGTTTTTATTTTTATTTTTATTTTTTGTTGTTGTTTGGTGCAGCTAATTACCAACAATAAGTTCAAAAGTGTGTACCACAGGGTGCTGGCAAAGAAAGTTGGCCCAAGAATCTCTTGCGGGAGTTTTTTCAGACCAGATTTCCTAAATGAAGCTAATCCCCAAGTGTATGGACCAATCAAGGAGTTACTTTCAGGAGAAAAACCACCAATATACAAGGACACCACTTTTAAAAATTATCTCACTTATATGTTCTCAAAAGGATATCTTGGAAACTCTCTAGACCATTTCAAGTTGTGAAGTTTCACTAATGTGTATTAACATTCAATTAGAATGCTGGACTGTATTTAGATTTGATTAGACTATTTTAAATTTGGTTTAATAAAAATTTAAATTGTCCAAACAGTTGCATTCCAAATGGGCAATTTCAAGCTCTGAAGTCGACCATTTTTCCAAGCAATAAATGTGAGTATATGCATGAAGGGCTAAGCAATTGTATTCCTTGAATATTTTATGTCAACTTGTGAGTTTTAATAACAACAATAAATAAATAAATAACATTTCAAGATAAAAATTGTAAGTTGTGATAAATTCATCTGAGCAACAAGTTAGCATCATGGTACGCTTGAGACGTATCTATCTTTGTTTGATTCTAGTCTTATTGCTTTTTGTTTAATATTGTTTTTTTTTTTTTTTAAAGTCTTTGTTAATTATGGTATTTTATAATATATGTAAATGTATAAGAGGGCACTGGCTAAGAGGCTAGCCAATAGATGCAGATCTCTTCATTATTATATATAATAAGCCAATGAATTGAGGCATGATCAATTTACACTTCTAGATGAGAAATTATTCAGGAGGTTCAGTTTACCGGCCTATTATAGATTCCTTTTACAAATATATAGATCCACATATGTGTTCGTTTGTGGGAGGAGTCTACTAATTCGATATGGCAAGCTTCTATAATTCTGTGTTGTTATTTCTTTTTCATCGTGAAAGATTGGGATCGGGAACTTAATTATAGTAGAAAATTCCAATGACTTTTTCAATTAATTTGGTAAAAATATGCAGGGAGATTTTAGTAATTTACTTGGAGAAATTAGAAGTCCTTGCAAGAGACTATTGTTAGCATTTAAGCACAAGCAAAATCATATATACATATATATATGTAGTCAAATTTATGTCAAGACAATCACAATCTCATAGTTTGAATATTAAATTTTTTTATTTATTAATCTTTTGATTACATCAATTGTTAGGATTTAAAATTAAAAATGGTTAAATATAAATTTAATAAGATACTAAAATCCTATTTAAAAAATAAACTTTATCTAAACTTTATCGAAATCAGATAATAAACATAATTTTAAATATCATATCTTTACTATAATCTAAATTCTAAAGATTAAAAAAAAATACTATTAACATGCATCTGGACATTAATGATATAATTTGAATTTGATTTATATTTATTATTTGAAACATAGATGTCAGGACCCATCCAAGATCCCTTTCCGGAATCCCAGACAAGTCCTGATCCCAGGGAGATCCTACCGAACCATCCTATGGAAAATCCGATAGCACCTTCCCTAAGAGTATGATATGGCCTAAAATTTACCTGCACGGAAACATACTTCCAAATCGTACCACCTTATCCCTCCTTCCTTACTATAAATAAATTCCACAAATTGCAGCACTTCGATGACAGATCGTATAAAACATACACATATATGCATTAGGAATAATTTACCAAATAAACAATCAAAATATACCTTTAAACATTCATATCCGCCCACACTACCCACTTAGTACTATATATTTCCAAATACACTTCAAATGTCGTTTTACAAATATACCAATGCATAATATAAAAAGAGGTGTACAAACCAATCACCACACCAACAATAATAATAGTAAATATTTTAATGATAATGATAACTATATTAATACAATTCATCTGAGGGCTACGTATAACCAAGGCTACGTATAAACATACATATTCAAAGGTTATCACATAACCTCACCTGTACGATGGCAATCACATAATCACACCTGCCAAGGGCTATCACATAACCATACCTGTCCAATGGCTATCACATAATCACACCCGTCAAGGGCTATCACATAACCATACCTATCTAATGGCTATCACATAATCACACCTGGCAAGGGCTATCTTTCTCACCCGTAGGTTGTAATACTTGTTCAAAGTTACCGTATGATAATAACGATGATAAAATTTATTAATAATAATAAGAATATATAATAAAATCAATAGTAAGAAATCATATCACGAATAGACAAGGTAGCATAAGATAAAATATTATCTTAAAATCCGTAATACATAATAAAATATGCACAATCGTAACGGAGATATATACGATACCATCTAACATACTGTGCGATCTATGATTCCAACTGTCGTCGATACTCTGCTACCCATACAATCCGGGGTAGTTGCTTAAATTGGCCGTCTAATCTCTTGGATTTGTAGGCAACATATATACGAGGCTAGCTCTACATGGACCACATTAGATCCTCGCCCCATATGGTGTCGTATATAAAACATAATATAATCTGACATAAATATGTATATAAATATATACACTTAAAAAAATACTTGATGCACGTACTATATATCAGTGGTGCTCGAAGATGCCCAGCGTCCCAAGGCACCGACTGACGGGAAGGTTGTAGAGAGAAAACCGGCATCCAGATCGTCCTAGCATCCCAGCAGTGCCAATGCTATAAACTCAATCCCGACCACAGAGGGGGGCCGCTATGGCCAATCTCAAACTTGTCTGGCCTTGGTCCAATGGCAACCATGGGAGAATATAAACCTGCGTGCTCATCATACTACACCCGCACGCTAATCACATCCATAACTACAGAACATCGGTACATATATGGTGCATCGAAAATCAATAAAAATTTTATAATATCATATTTTTATAGTAATATAATATAATATTATAAAATTTGAATTTATAACAATATACATTTAAATTGATGCATTTTTATCAAATCCATAAAACTCCATGCATAAATAAATTATTAAACTCATAAATATAGTTTTGATCACAATAATTCAATATAATCAATTCCTCAAACCTTCAAATTAATTCATACCAAAAATCAATAGAACCACATATAATTAAGTACATAAAAAGAAATACATTCTATTAGATACCATAATCTCACAGTAACTTCGCAGTAAAATTAACAATAATTTAATAGCAATTTCAAAATTAACAGCTTTCCAATTTCAAAAATATTAATTCAACCCATATTTATGCAATTCAACACAATTTAATATCTTCAATATAAATAACAATTATTTAAATATTAAACAGTATATCTTTCAGACTACCATATTAAAATAATAATATTTTATCTAAAAATGGCATCTTTCAAAATCTCAATAATAATTCACAAATAAAATACCAAATTGAAGCTTATGACGTCCTAGTCGGAATCCCATCGGGGAGTCACGACGGATTTTGAACTCCACAATATCCCACAAACGAGCGAGATTTGAGCCAATTTGAGCTTGGAAACAGACTCAAGGGGTTCAAATTGGTGGGAAGGGATTGGTTGCACGGCCAATAGCAGCCGGAAAACTAGCCAACGGGAAGGAAGCTGACTGCCTGCGTTATGGGCCGATCCCGGCTTGTTAGCGACTCCACCGGTCGGAGATTTGGTGGCTAAGGTCATGCCATTGTGGGTCGCCGGTCTGTCCAGTGCGTGTAACCTGCTGCCATCTGCACAGTGGTCAATCGGCCGGAGATTTGGGAGGAGGAAGGTGGACCCGTCGGGGGGGAAAGGAAGGAAGAGAAGGAAGAAGAAGAAAAGAAAAGAAAAGAGGAAAAAAGGAGAGGTGTTTTTCCCACATGGGGAAAGAAAGAAAAGAAGGAAAAATAAAGGAAAAAGGAAGAAAATTAATAAAATAATATAAAATAAAATAATAATGTATTAGAAAACTTTGCTGGTTCATCATTTTTTTAACTGAATGTCCAAATTGGGCGTACCACCAGTTTATAAACTCGTATTGACGAGTACTTTACAACCATACATGAGTTAAAGCTTAATTTTGAAAGAATAAAAAGTCAACTTCGACACTCTTGGATAGTTCGGATCTCAACTTATTTTGCTCATAACTTTCAAACCATAACTCTGTTTTTGACGTACTACTAGTCTACGAACTCGGGTTGACACGTACTTTGAAATAATGCCTCGGTCAATATGAAATTCCATCTGATACAAAAAGTCAAAATTTACCCCTTCTTGGTCAACGACGATCAACCTCGGTCAACGTGCAAAAATGCATTTCGGGACGGGATGTTAAATAGATGTAGACTCATAGTCCTCCATGAAACCCTCCGAGTCCTCCATGAAACCCTGTGGGTGGATATTACATACACACCTATAGTCATGGAGGTTTGGTCATAAATCGCAGGGATTTATTGTTACAAGAAAGTCCTAATAATTTCATTGAGTACCATTGTAGAAAAATTGTGATTTTTGGCCTTTGGAATACGATCATTTTGGTTTACTGTTTCTTGTGACCAAATCAATTTTGTCTCTCTTTTAAAGGGGGTGTATTCAATCTAAAGTTTAAAGGATTTTAAAAGTATTTAAAAGTTTGAAGGTATTCAATTTAGATTTTAAAAAAGTTTATATAAATCCAATAATATTCAATTTAGATTTTAATGGATTTTATAAATATCTATTAAAATTCAGGTGTATTTAATTAGAATTTTGTAGAATTATTTTGAAATCTAATGATATTTAAAAAGTCATTGATTTTAAAATATTTTAAAAAATGATATATTTTAATGTATTTAAAGAATTTTAACAGTAAAATTGTTAAGAAAATTATCAATATGAATCAAATCTTAATTCCAAATATTTTGTTGGATTCTTAAAAATTCTTTATGAAATCTATGTAATTCCATTATAATGCATCAAATCCTTTAAAATCCATAACTTATTTTAAATTTATTAAACTTTACATTGAATATATTCCTTTAATCACATAAAATGTGGATTAAAGAATTCTCTTTTTCTCAAAGCACAAATTCAAATTATTTAATCAGAAAATAGATCGAAATCTATATGATTCATGCAATTAGATAAGAATTTTTGTCCTGTGTTAGTGTACTTGTACGGCATGTAATAATAGATGTTATTTATTTTTGGGATATATTTAACTTTTTTTTTAAATGTCTGAGGTATATCACTTTACTAAATTTTGTCTGAAACATTAGCGTACCAATCCAGTTGTTTAAGAAAGAAAATATAAGATCTTTTTAAATTTTTAAATCGTACCTAACTAATTGGCTGATAATAGTTTTTTTTATTTTTTTTTTATGTTTTTGTGGTTTAGGAATCTTTTGTCATTGTTATTACTAACAAACAAACTATTTCAAATTAGGCATTTTTGGACTATCAGTGATAGGATCCTTATTGAGTTAACAAATACTAATTGGATATATAGATTTTTTACTTTCAAAGAAATTATAATTAAACATTCGTTCAATTATTTTTTGCAACTTTCTTTCAAAAAAAAAAAATTGTCATTAATCATTGGTTCAATTATTGGTTGCAACTTGCAAGTGGGCTTCCTTATAATCAATCATTAGCATATCAATTCGATTGATTCGAGTATTGGTATGAATAGGCTAAGCAACGTTCATTTGCATCTGTAACTTAAAATTATACCCTAAAAAATAAAAAGAAAATAAAAAAATGGTTCTTGCAAACAATTGAGATTCACAACGAATTTGAAACAGAGTATGATGAAAAAGCGAACTGAAGGAATTTGATGGGTCAAAAACTAGGGATAAGGGACTCGTAGATGCTGGAGTTCAAAAAATCCCAAGGATTTTCATCAATGAAAAGAACAAGCTTGAAGAAGAAGAAGAAGAAGAAGATGGGTTTTCTCATGGAGTCTCAGAGTTCTCTATTCCAGTTATAAACTTGGAGGGCATGAAGGATTATGGACGTTTACGCAACGAAATAGTCAAGAAAGTTGGAGAAGCAAGCGAGAAATGGGGTTTCTTTCAAGTTGTGAACCATGGAATTTCGTCGAACACTTTGGAAGCAATGATTGAAGGTGTACGTGGATTTCATGGGCACGATGATGAGGTCAAGAAGAGGTTCTACTCACGTGAATATGGGTCAAGAACCATCACATACAACTCCTAACTTTTACTTGTATTCTAACTCTGCTTCTGACTGAAGCGACTCCATGTACTGTTCTATGCTCCCTACTCCACCCAATCCCCAAAAATTGCCCCAGGGATGCAAGTATAATATTTTTCCATCACTTTCTCTAGAATCAAACAGAGACTAACAATTGTTTACTGTGTTTTAAAGTAAATTTGGCTAGTTACTAAACTTTAATTTGCAGAGATATAATGATTGAGTACTCGGAGAAAATAATGAGGTTGGGGCTTAGTATATTAGAGTTGCTATCAGAAGCACTTAGTCTGAATCCAAATAAGCTGAGAGATATGGACTGCGCTGGAGGACTTTTTCTTGTGGGTCATTATTACCCAGCTTGCCCTGAACCAGAATTAACATTTGGTAATGGTAAACATACCGATACGAATTTCTTCACTTTGCTCCTATAAGACCAATCAGGTGGACTTCAAGTCCTCCATGAAAATAAATGGGTCAATGTTGCACCTATTTCCGGAGCTCTCATAGGAAACCTTGGAGATATGAAGGAGGCAAGCATTAATTTTAGCTTGTTTGGAGTAATAATAATGATATATCAGATTTGTTGACATTGTTTTCATGTTGTTGTTTTGGTGCAGCTAATCACCAACAATAAGTTCAAAAGTGTGTATCACAGGATACTTGTAACACCCCGTACCAAAAAATATACATGATTAAACAAATTTGACCAAATTGACTAAAGTTGACCAAGTTTGACCAAGTGAACAATATATGGTTCAAGTTGACTTTTTCAATAGCCAATATTTTTGGTTTGACTAAGGTACCATTGTGTAGATCTCGTCGATACGAGTTCATAGACTGGCGGCACGCCAAATTCTGAGTTACGGATAAAAAGTTATGGTTCTGAGAAGTTTTAAGCATAAGTTTTAAATCAGTGTCAAAGCTAGTCCCCAATCTTTGTCTGTTAGTGACCCAAGGCTTTATATAAGCCTAGGTAAGTGTGTCAAACAGGAAACAAAGCCCAAAATATCCATTTCTTCCCCAAAACCCGAGAAATTCTCTCCTCATATCTGTGGGTCCGAATTGGGTCGTTTTGACCTGTTTACCGTCGAACCGGATCACCGCCGTTTTGCCCATTTCCGGCCAACCACCACTTACATGCACCAGCCAACTAGAAAGGTCACTTGAGGGCGAGCTCAGCCGTAAAATTTCACAGCAAGAAGCTGCCGGACGCGCCCAGATTGGGCCGGCGAAGTCCGCGGCAGCCGGCAAGGTGGGTCGCCGGATTTTCTCATTTCTTGGCCGTTTCAGGCCAACCCATACACCTTTTTCACTATTTTCGATCCCTTTGAGCTCATTTCTGTGGTTATTTTGTCCAGATTCCTCACCGTTTGAAAGATCCGACAACGGAAAATTCGACCGATGCTTCAACAGTGTTTTCCGGCCATCCGAGGAAACTTTGGACCAAGGTGAGCATACCAATGAGTTCCTTGTCTCTTAGGCTTTCCGTCGAGATAAAATTTGTGAATTTTGATAATTTTTCCATTTTTGGATCAATTAGTTAATTTTCGGATAAGTTGGGGACTGTGTTTGGATAAAATTGGTCAAATTAGTTAAAATTAGAGTTGAATTAGTGAAATTGGATATTATTAGAACCCATTAGGTGGTTCGATTTCAAAATATTAGGCTTCGGGTGAAAATCCCCGATTTGGGTAGTAGGTCCTAAGGACATGCAATATAATTGGACTGTCCAGTGTCCAATTTATGCAATTTTGTAGTACTGTAAATCATTTTGAGACATTTGGATTATACAAGTGTCTCTGGTTTAGTTGTTTGGAGCCTGAGGAATATTTTATTATATTACAGGCATTCGAGTTGAGCCTGGAGGCGATCCTATAGAGGAGCAGGCATGAATATCTACAATACTGTAAGTGGTTATTAGTTTTAAAAATATTTTGGGTATATAGTATAATATATATATGTGGTTTGAGTATTTTACTTATACCTATCGTTCGATTTGAATGTTCATTCTATGGATGCATGAGGATCTGCTTTTATATATATGTGTTATCATTTTATATCACTTTTGTCAATATTTTAAACGTTTGGCAATTCTAATAAGTTCATGAATGAACTTGTGGTATTTAAATACTTTAGTATTTGAATTGAGGTTTTAAATCACTTTGGAAATTAATCGATTTGAGAAGGCATATTGAAAATTATATGATTTTAAGTATGTTCAAATATTTTATAAATTTTTAGATGTTTAAAATCGGTTTATGGTAAATATATTTCACTGTGGTATTTTATTATTTTAGTAAGAAATCATGATTTGAAGTTTTTTTTGAAATATTTAGACAAGCGGTTGAGCATGAATATTAAATTATGATTTATGATACGGTAAGATACTGTATCAGTTATTTTAAATTGATATACCGTATAGTACCAGAGTTTGGTTTAGTATTATATTACAGTGCGCTGGGTTTACTACGGTGCTGTGAGGTTGGTTTCATCCAACAATTATCTATTATTATCACGGACTGTGAGGTTGGGTTTATCCGACAGTTTATTATTATTACCACGGTGCTGTGAGGTTGGTATCATCCAACTGTTTATTATTGCCACAGACCATGAGGTTGGGTACGCCTTGACGGTTAATTGATATTTCCACGACACCTTTCGTATATTGAGGGTCGTGAGATGGGTGTCTCCCACGGATTACAGATTGGTACATCGTTTGGTACATTGTGTACGTTTGAACATATTGTTGATTTACAAACATTGTGGTGATTTCTGCATTTTCATATTTATTTGGTGGAACTGTATTTATTATATTTTACGCTCAAATATTTATATCTTGATTTGAGACATTTTATAATATTACAATGATCGATCATTTTATATTTGAGCATCGGTATTATGATATAGTAAATTGGGATACAAGTTTGGGTTTTGTGAAATGATCTTTAAACGGGAAACTTTTCAAACGAGTGGAACGAGAGGTCTTGAGAGAAAGATTTTTCAGAAATAAATTATTATTTTTCTATTATACTATTCCACTCACTGAGATTTCTTTATCTCACGTTTTATTGTTTTAAATTTGTTTCCCTAGGCCCAGGCAGCTAGTAGCTGTCTACCTCGCGCACAGTTTATCGTTTTGTTCCTTCCATGACAGTAGTCGTATTTATCTTTCATTTATCTACTGTTATCTTTTGGATTTATTTATTACTTATTTGTACTCCTGGACTTCGTTGATACTCTTAGAATGCTCTGATTTTAGATATGGGACTCAATAGAGACCATGGTACTTATGCGTATAGTTATGGCCTGTAGTACAGTAGGCCGGTTCTAGACTTTACACTGTTGTGGATTTATTCATTTTTTTTTTTTATATACATATTGAGGTATTATTGTTATCATTTGTGTTTGTTGTCTACGTTTTAAGATGAGGTTCCATTCGATATTCTTTAAGGATTGTCCAGTGGGACTTCACTAGGTGGGGCCACCTGAGGGATCCTAGGAAGGTTCCCGGAGACAAGGAACTCATTAGTATGCTCACCTTGGTCCAAAATTTCCTCCGATGACCTGAAAACACTGTTGAAGCGTCGATCGAATTTTTCATTGTCGGATCTTTCAAACAGTAAGGAATCTGGACAAAATAACCATGGAAATGAGCTCAGAGGAGTCGAAAATAGTGGAAAAGGTGTATGGATTGGCCTGAAACGGCCAAGAAATGAGAAAATCCGGCAACCCACCTCGCCGGCCGCGGCGAACTTCGCCGACCCGATCTGGGCGCGTTCGGCAGCTTCTTGCCATGAAATTTCATGGCTGAGCTCACCTTCAAGTGACCTTTCTAATTGGCTGGCACGTGTAAGTGGTGGTTGGCCGGAAAGGGGTAAAACGGAAGTGATCCGGTTCGACAGTAAACGGGTTGAAATGACCCAGTTCGGATCCACGGGTATGAGAAGAGAATTTCTCGGGTTTTGGGAAAGAAATGGGTATTTTGGGCTTTGTTTCCTGTTTGACATGCTTATCTAGGCTTATATAAAACCTTGGATCACTAACAGACAAAGACTGGGGATTGGCTTGGACACTGATTTAAAACTTATACTTAAAACTTCTCAGAACCATAACTTTTCATCCGTAACTCAGAATTTGGCGTGCCACCAGTCTATGAACTCGTATCGATGAAATCTACACAATGGTACCTCAGTCAAACCAAAAATATTGGTTATTGAAAAAGTCAACTTGAACCCATATATTATTTACTTGGTCAAACTTAGTCAATTTGGTCAAACTTGTTCAATCATATATATTTTTTGGTACAGGGTGTTACAGTACTGGCAAAGAAAGTAGGCCCAAGAATCTCTTGTGGGAGTTTCTTTAGACCAGATTTCGTAAATGAAGCTGATCCCCAAGTAAATGGACCAATCAAGGAGTTACTTTAAGAAGAAAACCCACCAGTATACAAGGAAACCACTTATAAAGATATTCTCACTTAGACATTCTTGAAAGGCTATCTCGGAAACTCTCTAGACCGCTTAAAGTTGTGAAGTTGGTCATTAGTATGCATTTTAAAATTCGTTAGGAATCTATACTGTATTTAGATTTAATTGGACTATTTAAAATTTAGCTCAATAAAAAAAATTTAAAGTGTCCAGTAGTCCACCATTCCAAGAGGACACTGGAGGTCTTGGACTAGGAGATTACAAGCTCTACAGTTGACCAATTCTCGAAACAGTATATGTGAGTATATAATGCATTCAGGGAAAAACAATTGTATGCCTTGAATATTGTACCAGTATGTATGCATATCAACTTGAGTGTTGTGATTACATCAATATATGAATAATATTTAAAAATAAAATTTGTATGTTGTGACAGTTTCAATCTCCGATCAACAAATTAACTCTGGTATTCTTGAGCCGTATTTTCTTTTCTTATTCTAGTTTTATTGCTTTTTGTTGAATATGGTTAAAAAAAGAAAAATAAAGTCTTAGTTGGTCAACTATACATGTTACAGGACACACAATATACTGAGATAGTTAATTCAGCTACTCGAGGCCACTGGCTAAGAGGCTAGCCAATAGATGCAGATCTTCATTATCATATATTATAATTAATAAACCATTGAATTGAAGTATAAATATATTATTGAAATAGTTTGCATTTTTTTTTTTTTTAGTTGTTTTGGTGCAGCTTAATCACCAAGTTCAAAAGAGTGTGTGCCACATGGTACTGGCATAGAAAATAGGCCCAAGAATCTCTTGTGGGAGTTATTGAAAGCAAGCCCCTAGTATATGGTCGCATCATGGAGTTGCTAACAGAAGAAAGCCCACCAATAAACCAGGATACCACTTCTAAAAGTTATCTCACATATATATTCTTGAAAGGGTATTTCGGAAACTCTATAAACCGTTTCAAGTTGTGAAGTTTGTCGTTAATGTGCATTGAAGATCTATTAGAATGTTGGACAGTACTTAGATTTTATTGGACTATTTTAAATTTGGTTCTATAAAAATTTAAATTGTTCGTAGTCCGGCAGTCCAAACAAGGTTTAGAGCTCCTGAACTAGGTGCTTTCAAGCTCTGAGGTTGACCATTTTTCCAAACAATAAATATGAGTATATTATATATGCATTAAGGGCGAAAGAATTGTATTCCTTGAATATTTTATATCAACTTGTGAGTTGTGATTACATTAATAAATAAAGAATATTTCAAAATAAAAATTGTATGTCGTGATAGTTTCTTGAGCAACAAGTTAGCGTTAGCTACTCCTAAGCTGTATCTATCTTGGTTTGATTCTACTTTTATTTTTATTTTTTTAATATGGTTCTTTTTAGAAGAAATAGTTCAAGTATTATATATATATATGAGTTGGTACTGGCTAAGAGGCTAGCAAATGTATGCATATCTTCACTATTATATATAAGGAAAAATTTTATTTAAACTTTTTCAATTTTGTCTTAATTATAGTTAGATTCATATTTATAAAAAGTTATACTCAAAATTCATTTGTTAGTTTTTTTCAATTAATTTTTCCAGTTAAAAATCATAATATAATTATGATAAAACTAAAGATCTAAATGAAATATACCCTTATATATAAGAATTGAGGTATTGAGTCAATTTATACATTCTAATCTAAGATAAATTATTTAATAAGTTAATTTGACCGGTCTATCATAGATTCATTTCATAAATATATAGATCCACATAGAGAAAATTTTATATGAAATGGGTGTGTGGTATGCCCTACTCACATTCATTTGTGAAATCGGCATATGGGGCTACTTGCATGTGAACAAGGCGCACCATACAACTATCCCATTGAAGAATTTTCCCTGTTAATGAAAGGAGTCTACTGAAGGTTATCTTCATATTCACTATGGCGAGCTTCTATAAGTATGTGTTGTTATTTCATTTTTTATTGCTAGTCCTTTAACTAATATTTTTTCAGATTGGGATGGGGAACTTACTTAGAAATTCCAATGATTATTTCAATTTATTTGAGAAAAAATTTACAGGGAGATCGCAATAATTTACATGGAATTTAAAAGTGCTTGCAAGAGACTTTGTTAGTATTTAGGCACAAGCAAAATCATATTCTGGTAGTATAAAATTGGTAGACTCCAAGTCCTCCATGAAAATCAGTGGGTGTAAATTTCATACACCTATATATGCATGGAGTTCTGGTTATAAATCTTTGGGATTTATTGTTATACAGAGAAGTCCTTACTTTCATTGACAATTATAGAAAAATTTTGATTTTTGTCCTCTGTAACGATCATTTTGGTTTACTGTTTCTAATGACAATATTAATTTTGTCTTTCAACAGCTAAATTAATCTCCACAGCAGGTCCTTATCAAGCGCACAAAATGTGGGTTTAAAAATTCCCCTGGTTTTCTCGGACACAAATTCTTTCATCAGAAAATACGTATGAATTTTGTCCTGTTTTGCTGCACAACATCTAATAATTGATGTTCTATATTTGTGACATATACAATTAACTTAATAATTGTTATTATTATTATTATCTTGTGTGTGTCAAAGGTTTATCATTTAACTAAATTTGTCTTATATTCATTTAAAAAAAAAATTCGTGTTTGACTATGTTTTCTATTTTTAATTTTAAAAATAAAAGATAAAAAACTATTTTTATTTGTTTTATGAAAATAAAAATTGTTTGGTTAGTGTATTTGAAAATAGTTTTTAAACTACAAATTAAAAAGCAAAAAACATCATTTTAATATTTTCTAATTTTTTTAATTTTTTTTCTAAAACTGTTTTTGAAAATTAATAATCAAATAAGTTTAATTTTGTTTTGGAAACAGTTTTATATTTTATAAAACAGAAAACTGTTTTAAAACTAATTAGCCAAATAGGTTCTAAACTCATTTCGATGCAAAACAATTTTTTAGTTTTCTGTTTTTATTACTTTTATATATATTGGAGACCTGACGAAACTGTGACCAGAGTAGTTTATATATAGTTATTTAATAGTTTTATGTTATTAGAGTTCTATCACTTGATTGAGATTTTAATTACTTTCCTTTATTACTTAATTACATTCGATTTGACCTGTATAAAGGATTTTAATTAATTATAGCCTAGACGTACAACAGTTTGCATCAATTTAAGTTTTTTATGAAGTCAATATCAATTTGACATTTTTTTTTCCCTTATAATTAATTATATTTGATTTAACCTATACGAAGGCTTTTAATTAAGAAAAATACTACAAACATTATTTACTCTAAAAAAAATTATACCAACAATATACATATTATTATTTAATTGATCTATATTTAATAATACTTATTATTTCAAAGATTTATTAATTTATTTTCATGTTATGATTTATTTATTTATTTTCATGTTATATTAGTATGTTAAACAATAAAAAAAAAACACATATAGTCTTGATAAATATAACCTGCATTTCCTCCCAATTTCTTACGCCCTCTTTGGTCTTCTCATCAATTTTATTGTTATTATTATTATTATTATTATTTGCTATTTTCTCAATTTCCTTATAATTTTCTCTATATAAAGCATTTACACTCCATTCATTTTTATTATGTTTTCATAAGACAACAAAAGGGAAAAAAAGAAAAAGAAAAGATGGTTGTTACAGACTCAGATGAGATTCACTCAGAATCTCAAAAAAAATATGATAGAATAAGTGAATTGAAGGCGTTTGATGAATCAAAAATTGGTGTAAAAGGTCTTGTGGATGCTGGAGTTCAAAAAATCCCACGTATATTCATCCATGACAAGATCCAGCTCGAAGATAAAGCTTCTAGTGGAGACTCCAAGTTCTCTATTCCCGTGATAAACTTCGAGGGCGTGAATGAAAATAAAAGCTTACGCAATGAAATAGCAAAAAAAGTAGGAGAAGCTTGTGAGAATTGGGGTTTCTTTCAGATTGTGAACCATGGAATTTCGTCCAACACTTTGGATAGAATGATTGAAGGAGTGCGTGGATTTCATGATCAAGACCCTGAGGTAAAGGAAAAATTCTACTCACGTGACTATGAAACAGGAAAAATGATTTATAACACCAATCATGAATTATTTCAATCACCCTTTGCTAATTGGAGGGACTCCATGTATTGTAGCATGGCTCCTACTCCACCTGATCCTCAAGACATCGCAGAAGTCTGCAGGTGATTTTGTGAATATTTTTGTTTTTCCAATTAATTAGCCATTCAACATGTCAGATTGAACTAAATTAGACTGAAATATTTTAAATCGTTCATAGCTCGATAAGTGTATATTAAATTGGTTCCAAATTTTTTCCCAAAACAATTTAGTTGATGAAAGGTTGCAAATTTCATATTTCATTTTTCCAATACTAGTTATTTTGTTATTTATTTATTTATTTTCAATTTGTCTTTCTTTTTTTTTGGTTGGGTGATAAACTTTGCAGAGATATTGTGATTGAGTACTCGGACAAAATAATGAAATTAGGGCTTAGTATACTCGAGTTGCTATCGGAGGCTCTTGGACTGAACCCAAATTACTTGAGAGATCAAATGGGCTGTGCAGAAGGACTTTTTGTTGTGGGTCATTATTACCCAGCTTGCCCCGAACCCGAATTGACACTGGGTATTAAAGAACATAGTGATAGTTCGTTCTTCACTGTGCTTCTGCAAGACCAATCGGGTGGGCTTCAAATCCGCCATCAAAACCATTGGGTCAATGCTACCCCTATTCCAGGTGCTCTCATAGTTAACATTGGAGACGCGTTGCAGGTAAGTTTAGAGTAAATTAAACCTTAATTACTCTATGCTTTATAATTATTTTTATTTTATGTCCATATTCCTTTATGAGTGAGGTCCTGAGTTCGAGTAATTCAAATGACAAAGATATTTAAGAATTGACCAAATCAAGATTATAATAAACTTTGTTTGTAAAAATACTATACTAGATCGTCTATATTATTGTTTTGATTAATTTTATTTTTTATTTTTGGTGCAGCTAATCACCAACAATAAGTTCAAAAGCGTGGTACATAGGGTATTATCAAAGAATGTAGGTCCAAGAATGTCTTGTGCGGTTATTTTCAGATCAGATTTGAAAAATGAAAAAGTATATGGACCAATCAAAGAGTTGCTCTCGGAAGAAAATCCAGCGGTATACAAGGAAACTACTCTTAAAAATTATCTGACTCAGAACTACTTGAAGGGTCTTGATGGCAGCTCCGGACTAGACTTTTTCAAATTGTGAAGTTTGGTACTAGAATATAATAAAAAAGTCCCCCTATTAATGGGCATAAATAAAGATGGTGTTTGGATTGAAATCAGGACCTTCATGTGTGTGCTCTAGAAGGTACTGAAAAATAAAGGGCAAAAAAACTGTATGGCTTTGTATTAATAATCTGAATATGTATGGAGTGTGTCTTATATATGTATATATTGTGCAATTATTATATATTGTTCAAGATGTGATACAATAGTTGATTATTAGATATTATCGCTATTCGTTTACGCTATTACAGAATAATAATAACAATAATAATAATAATAATAATAATAATAAGGATCAAAATGCAGCTATATATAGGTTTAGTTCAGGTGCTGAAATAACTAACCAGCAACACTAGGTAACCAACTGATAAGCCCAAAACTAATTTTGGGGAAAAAAATCCCAATTCTACATGTATAAAATAAAACTATAATAAAACATTAAAACATGGAAAAATTAAGTGTTAACTGATCAAAAGAGTCGCATATATGCATATTGACATATCCGTTAACTTTTATATAGGTTGAAATGTGTTAATGTGTTAAATATTAACTGTGTTACCTCAATTAATGACTTAATATTAAAATCATAATTAAGCAAATGATAATTTTTAGCATTTGTCAATTAATATGTTTGGTATGGAAAATTAATGATAAATCGAATATTTATTCCATAAGATTAACTATTCTTATATTTTATGCTTTAAATTTTAAGAATATTCCATAGAAATATTTATTCCCTCATATTAAGAAATAAAAAAGACATTTATATTTTAACTATTGTTTTTAAAAAGCCCTTTCATTATATCAGAGTTAAAATTTAAAATTTAAAATTTAAAAATGATCAAATATAGATTTGATGACATATTAAAATCCTATTTACAAAAACTAAACCATGTTATAACCTGGTAATTCATAAATATTCTTAGTCCTTTTTAAGATTCAAGAGTTAAAAAAAAAAAATGATATTAGTTATATTAAAGACCTGATTTGAATTGGTTGTATATGTATACATATATATATATATATATAAATTAAGATTTTATTATTATTATTATTAATGTTACAATAAAATTACAAAAGGTTTAATCTATAAGGACAAACTTCTTAGCTACAAATGTAAAAATTATCACTTAAAGTCTTGCATCTAGGTGACCGAAAAAAAAATTGTATATCATTATGATGTTGTAGCCCAATAAAACATTGTTAGTCAAATTTATCACAAAATATTTTTATGACAAAGCTATAGTAGCAAACTAGCTCTTAATTTAATTTTTTTATTGACAACTTTTGTTGCTTTTTTAGTGATGCATTTTTTTTTTTATTGGTCACAAATCTTAATCACAAATCATTTTTTTTTTCCAAAGAAACATAAATTTTAGCTAATGACTATTTTTGCATTTGTAGCTAAGAATTTTGTAGTAGTTCAAAAAATAAGATATATTTATATATTAATCCACTACATACCAAAACATCTTGATTTTCATAAAATTTAGACGCACACCTCACCTTATGTGGTTAGGCGTATGATTCCAAATTATACGTTCTACAACATGTACGAACACCATCTATACCAAAATCAATCATATAAATGGTCAATATCTTATTGCACGACCAACATATATAGTAAGTACATCTACAAGCAGGGTGGCAGTTGCAGCCGAGTTGGCCATGCCCGTGCTTCTGTCCCTTCCTGCCCAAGTTCGAGTGGCAGTGCAGCAAATGCTGCAAAAACTACCAAACAAAAAGTACACCTGCAAGCAAAATAAATTGTATACTAACATCTATATATCCGAATATATAACTATGTATAATATGGTTGAGCATTCAGCATTATTAATTCTGCAGCAGAGGGTGTGAAGAGTGGTGGCGAAAATTAGCTGGCGGTTGCTGCACTGGAACATGCCTGCTTTGATCTTCAATTGGTGGTGGATTCAGGCCATGGCTCGCTGTTGGTGGTTTTTTGACATGGTCGTTATAATAAAATAGTGGCGTTCGAGGAGATGGAGTGGGAGGGTGGTCTGGGACTGTGAGTGGCGATGGTGGGCTACTAATTTGTTTGTTTATGGGATTGGGAAGCTCATAATTGTGGTAAACATGATCTGCAAGACATTGAGTGGTGAGATTCTTGACGACCATCAAGATTTCGAGGAATAACGTTAGCAAGTACAAGGGGGACATTTCCAGAGATCAATAAATACATATATGCATACGTAATGTATATATATTTGAGCTTCTTACAAGGTGCTGAGGGATGATGACTAGACAATTACTTATTTATATTATTCTTGGGCATCCTTTGAAGTTGCTTTTCTTGCCCAAATCTTTCAATTAACGGTTTATTACATAATTTGGTACCCATAGTTTGAAGATTTTATATTTTAATTATCGATTCTAAAACTCCGCATATTCTATCAACTTTAAATTTATTGCAAATTAGATAAATTAAATTTGACTTTTGACTAATGGAGTAGTAATGGTCGTCGCACATTGTGTGGGTATCATGCAATTTTTTTTTAATAGAAAATTTTAAAATTAAAGGTACTAAAATGCATTTATTTTTTAAAATTCTAGAAGAGATACTATACCCATTTTCCAATTTATTTTTTAATATTTTTTCTACATTATTTTTTATTTCTTAAAATACTCAACCAATCTTGTTTATTTATTTTTATATATCTTATTTTTTAAAATTTTTTGAATTTTGGGATTTTTTTTATATATTCATTTCCTCATTTGTTCCTTTTTACCTTATTCGAAATACTTATATATGTATATATATGTATATATATATATATATGAAAAAAAAACGTTAAAATGGGTTTCCATCTCTGTTTAATGTTTTTTTTTTTTTGGGTATAATTTTTATATTATTTGTATGTATAAATAACGATAATATCAATAAAAGATTAATATCAATAAAAATCCATTAATGCTTTATAATTTTATGACATTACAAATAATATTTTGGTTTTCATAAGATTGTGGATAAATTAAATATTAATTTGTTTGTATATTTATTAATTTGACAAAAATTGTTATATGTACGTGTATTTTATTATATATGGGTAAATGCATTTAAATAGCTTTTTGTTTTAAAGTTTATATTTTAATACCTCTAATTTGGAATTTTATGTTTTTAATATTAGTGATATGATATGCACGTGGGATGACAGTTAATATCACATTAATTAATAGTAAAACTTTATTTAATTTGCAATAAATTGAAAATGAACCGTCTAATGTGCAGAGTTTTAAAATGGAGCATAAAAATTGTGAAATCCTCAAAGTAGAGGTACCAATTACCAAGATGCTCAAACTCTTTTGAAATGATCTTATTCGAATCATGCTACAATGGTTGACTTGTTCCAAATGGGACTAAAATGCATTAACTTATTTGGTCCAAAGTTAAAAGGCTGCTACTCTAAAGTGTCATCTTGTGTTATTTTGTTATTTTTATCTTATTTGTTGTCATCTGGTTTTATTAAATCAGAATGTGTATGTCTGTGTTAGAGACAACCTAATAGCAAAACCATGGTTTATTAAGGTGAAAATTCTGAATTTGAATTCCTCTAATATAAAACATGCAAGTTGTTATCATTAGTGATCCATCAATGTTCCTATGTAGTGATTTGACAATTTGATTGGTTCACACTATTTATTTGATTTTATTTTTAAATATAGATTTTTAGTTTTCAAAAACCAAAAAAGTTTACCGAATTAATTATTGTTATTATCAGTATGGATCTTATCAGCAACCATTACTAATTGTAATAAGTAGCTTTATACTTATTTGATAATGGGATTATTTACAGATTTGAATTTGAAACCATTATGTTGACCATCACGTGGATACAGGACCACATGTTGAAGTGGTGTTAGGATAGATGCACATTCCGGAATGGTAGTTTTCAGGTAATAAATCACTATGTTCCTAGAAGGCATATTTTCCCACACATGTAGTGCACCTTTCAGACGGTATCTAGAAGAAATCTTTTTTAACGATGTAGAATTTTACTGAACGTGATAACATTTGATATTCAGTCTTAATCCCCCATAATATTCCCATCTGGTTATAATATATACCAATTAAAGAGCGTAAAGGGGCAGTGTAGAAAGAGGTTAGAATATCATCATGGTTTGATCAAGAGTGTAATTATAAGTAGCTTAATTGTATGAAATTTTCATGGATCATTTCGATTTCCAAAAATTTCTTCAGGGAGAGGTTAAATGGGTTCAGGGACCTGTGTTGGATTATTAAGTTGAATCCCAAGTTCATAGAGTTCTCATTGTTCTTTGCTGACCAATATAGGTATATATAGGACATAGAGCTCTGTTGTTAATCTTTATATCCTGGGTTGGATTAGGCCTGAAACTCAAAAAAATTCTCCCCCTTTCAAATTTATCATATTCTAACAAAATAATGATAATAGGGGGCATTGAAGTTTGACGAGGATATTTTTTATGAGAATATCAAAGAAAACTGGGAAAGTGAAAAGGAAGTCTTCTTTCCTGGTCAATTAGACCGTCCAGCATAAGAGGGACAAGAAGTATCAATTACCTCTTTTTTGGGTGGGCATAAAATTTCTACTGATTACTGCTAATTGGTGTTTCTACGTGCAGTTAATTGCCAATCAATTATTAAGCCCCTCAATATCAAAAATAAAACAAAGAAAGACAGAAAATTATACGGCCCCTTTCCAGTTGGATTAAAGTTTTACAATCCACCACCATTTCCTCTTGACCAAGGTCTAGCAATGACTAGGATGCCACCATATAATGGTCCACTTATCTATTGAATCTTTTTTTCTAAAAGTGATAGTCAAGTCTTGTTTTGGGCCCTAAACTATATTAAGACGTAGTTTATGACCAGCATAGAACTTTTTAATTTTATTAGCACCCTCCAATTAACCCCCAACCATGGGTTCTACGGACTCAATTGTGGAGAGATCCACCTCCACATAATTACCAACATATTTAATAACTTGCTTTTGACCTTTTTTTTTTTTTATTTTTTCCTTGGGTAATAGCTTGCTTTTGACTTCCTTTTTTTTTTTTTTTGGGTCATAACTTGCTTGTGACTTTGACACAAAGCCACTTTAGCAAATATTGCTTTGTTGAATATTTTTTAAGTTATCATTCGAATAGTCCAACGGTGAAAGTACACTTTATGTATTCGAATTTCCACATTGTCAAATAAAAAAGAACAAAAATGAAGTTTGTAGAACCATTTTCTTAAATCAATCAAGATAACAGAGTTTCCCCATACCACTGCAGTTTTCATATATATATCTATTTTTTGCTTCTCATCTTTTCACGGCATTAACTTGTTTTAATTTGGCCTAGCTCATTGCAAATATTCCTTTCGCCACACACACACGCACATATATGTATGTTTAAATATTCGATATTGGAGGAACAGATTCTAACACTGGCAGCAGCTGTACGTACTTTGTGTCAAAAGGCGTATGAATCTGTATACTATGCTTTATGGATATGTGCTAAGAGGATTTGGTCACAAAGACACTAAAACTATTAAATTTAGTCACATGATATCGAAGAAACGTGAACCAATTTTTCAAGCATTGATGGGTTGGATCTTCTCATCTTTGTGTAAGCAGGACATTCATCAGAAGGCTTATATATTATGGGCAATTTGGAACCTATGAAACCAATTAAACTGCTGAAGATCCAAAATTTCTGTTGATTATGTGATAGAGAAAGCTATGATATTCATGGAGGAATTTAAGCTTGCAATGTTCAATCCTCTAAGTCTCCATTTGTCAAAAACAGGTTAAATGGCAACCTCGTTCAAGTAATGTTGCCAAGATTAATATGGATGGCACAACGGATTCTACCAAGGAATGGTTAGTATCATTAAAATTAATTTTTGTTAAGATTAATGTAGATGGAATAACGGATTCTACCGAGGAATGGTTGGTATTATTACAATTAATGAATTATCATTTTTTCAAAAAATTTAAAATAATAAAAAATGAATTATTATTTCATTTATATTTTTTTCTAATAAAAATAAAAATAAAAATCTTGCTGGCCACTTGAGCAAAACTCATTTTCCAAAGTCTTATCTCCTTTAGCCATAGAAGTGATAGCTTTTACTACTACCACTATTATTATTATTATTATTATTATTTTGAAAGAACAGGAGTGATGACTTTATATATGTTAAGATGAAGATTTAAAATTTGAGAGAGGATAGAGTTCACCGTTAAAAATCTTTAAATATATTTGATAGTGGATTTTTGAGTGTTGATGCACTCTGTAAGCATAATAATCATATTGATTGCTAAACCGTGTTAAATTTTTATCAATTTTAATTTATATTTTTCGTGTGTGCTGTATGTTTTGATATTTGTGTTTAAATCTTTGATTCTATTTATCCCAAAATCCTAAAAAATTAGGAGACTACTAATTTCTCAACAATATGAGAAATATGAAGGTTTGACCTTAATTTGCTGAAGAGTGGGAATTTTTTAAAATGGTTGGAATTTTTCAATTGTGAATTGAAGTCGGATTCCTTGAATACTGTTAATGTTTCATGATCAATACAAATGTTTGGCACTGGAAGGGAATAGCATGGAATGTGCAAAACAATTGGGAAAACAGTTTACAAATCTTCTTATGCGAGCAGATATGTTCTTAAAAATTGTATTGGAGTTGCATTCAGCACTGCTTGGCTTGCACCAAATGTAAAACCAAATAATTTGGTTGGAAGAGACCGCTTGTGGCTCTTTTATTTTTTATTTTATTACTCGGTTGTTTTCTACTTTTGTCGTTTAGTAATGTACTTTCTGGTTTTTTTTTTTTTTTTTTGACCTTTTTTTTCAAAAAAGAGCTCTATCTCCGTAACCCCAAAAAAAAAAAAAAAAAAAAAAAAAAAGAAGGGGAAAAGGAATCGTTGAAAAGAAAGACACACACACGTCCAAATTTGACTCATGGTCATAGATCATAGATGAGGGAGGCTCTGTAATATTGGCGTATTCTTTTATTCGTCTACTACATTTTCTCTTTCCTGTTTCCATAAAGCCACAGTCCATGTAATAAAAAAAACACTGCTGGCTATTTACTTTTTCAAAAAAATAAAAGATTAAATTGGACGGATGAGCCTGTAGGACATGGCAAATTTTGAACATATGTCACTAAACCACTTGGGATGGCATCAGTTCCATAAAATAATAATAAAATAAAATTTCATTAAAAAAAAAGAAGTTATTTTTCACCCTTAGTCATAGACATATAGGTGAGACTAATGTCATCCAGCAATTTAAGTATTTGCTAAAAAATTGTTAATTTTTTCATGTTAGAATTTTTAATATAAGCAGTTAAATGAATAATTAAATGTCTTCACTTAGTATTTATGAACTCAATAGATAGTATTATGTTCATCAATCATTACAAATAGAAAATAACAAAAAGAAAAAAGAAAAAAAAAAGTAGTGAGTGAAAAAAGTAGTACTCCACCACTGGTTAGATGACAAACGCTAAAGTAAGTAAACCAAAGTAAATCCCTAGAATCTGCGTGGGGTTTCGAGGATAAGAAAAGCAAAATATTTCCATACCTCTAGCTTAATCTGTCCTTTCATATGTCGAATCTGCTTCGGTGTTAAAGGTTTGAAATCTTCAATTATTGTGGCACGCTGCACCATTAAAGCCATGTATATAATAGAACGAGCTTCAAAATAAGAATATCAACTTCAGATAATCACAAGCCAGTGTTTGGGGTTCAATGGGTACTTGTCAAAAGGAACGATGGAATTTTTAGTTTATTTCCGTCTTTTCAACGTTAACCTGATCTTTTGACGTGTTTGCAGTGGTATAAACAGGTAATGTGGCAAACTTTTACACATAATACTAATTATCACCAACATTTTTTTTTTTAGTGCACAGCAACATTTAAGTAAACAGACGTGTTTGTACGCGGTTTTACATATTTTCCAAAAACATTAAGCAAAATAGAAATATAAATATATTAATTTCTTAATATAAAGGAAAACAACTTCAGCAATGGGCCAAACCGACAACAACTTTAGCAATGGAGCCCATCAATCAGGCGACTTGGAATGGACTGGCACCATACAGGCTTGTGGATGGATCTCATGGAATTGGTTACTCAGAGGTTGTTGTACAGCTTAGAAAAAGCTCGGTCAAAAAGTATTTAACTATTTATTGATTGTTGTCGAATATTTTAATTTTTAGAAAGAGCTTTAGATCAGAAGAAGAGCTTTTGAATGAAAAAAACAAATAAATAAATAAAATAAAAGCTATCACTTATTCAAAAAAATAATAATAATAAAAAATAAAAGCTATCACAAACTAACTCTAGATGTGTTGCTATATACGCGAAAGAATTCTCTCCTTGCACATTTTTTATTAAATTACTAAAATATCCTTAATTATTATTGTTTTTTTTATTGTAAAAACCATTTTTCTTTGGTCGGATTAAAGTCTTCCTGACTCTTCCCACACCACAAAACGTGCAGCAACCATGGCTAGACGGCTTGACTTCTGTAGAAAAGAAAATAAAAATAAAAACCTTCAACAAGGCTGCCGATGGTCCCTTGTCAAACATGGCTGAAGAAGATAGACGAAGAATGAGAAAGAGATGGGAGGAGTGGGAAAGAGAAAGACGAGTGATGAGGGTGGCTGCCGTGACAAGAAGTTGGATCTTCCGAACGTTGCTGCAGAATGAGAATCAAAGATACCTCTCTACCTGAAAATGTTGCCATTGTCGGTAAGTGGTTGAAAGATCATAGATCTCAAGTTTCAGGTATTTCAAAAGTTAGGGTTTTGATTACAAAACAGAAATTGTTAGTGGGCAGGTAAAGGCTTTTTCGAAAAAGTAATAATAATAATAATAATGAAAAGATATAAGATTTTTATATAATTTTTGAATGGTACAAACAGTGTAAGAAGTGAAAGAGATAGTGTAAATAGTAGCACTCTTGTTGAAATAGCTTCAAGTGGTAAGTTACAAATAAAAATATCTAAGTGGAAAATAAAGAAAGAAAAGCAAAGATTTCTTTTTTTATTTATTTTGGGTGTAGCGCTTATGAAAATAGAAACAAGGATATTGCTCTTATTTGCTTGGAACAGTGATATATAGTTGGATTCTTATTTGCTTTCTTGTTCTTATTTGCTTTATTGTCTTTCTTCCACTAGGAATTTATTTCTTAATGGTCAAAGATATATATTTTTTATTTTAGAAAGTTTGTAAAAAATGTCCCACAAGATTCTATAGACTACATATACACCCTTTCAATATGGTCCCTAAATAGGCTATAGTGTTAAAACCAGTAAAGCTTGGTTTGGCATTTGATGTAGCAGTTAAAAAAATTGACTTTAACTGTGCTGTAAAAAAAAAAAATCAGTTATTTATTGAATACTAGAGTCAAGCGTCTGGTAAATTGTTGTTTTAAAATTTATGTATATTTCAAAATCAGTGTTTTGTAAATAATATTTATTTAAAAGTATTGTAAAATTAAGTCTTAAACTTAACACTTATTGATTCCCCCAAAAAAAAGAAAAGAAAATTAACATTTAAAAAATTTGAAATTTGAAATGCCATTAGCTTTATTAATAAGGGTTATAAATGGTATTTTGGTGATATACAACTGGAAAATCAGCCGCTTACCAAAAATCTAAACTAGATTTTGATTGTTTGACAATTAATGTAAGGCTACAAAGTCTGCTTAGAACAGCTCAATTGGTAATAAGTATTGGTGATAACTCCTAGATCGTAGAATTACTAATCAAATCCCCTTCACCAATTCATCCAACCAAAAAAAATAAATAAATAAATATTTAAGGCTCCAAAAGAAATAAAAAACACAGCCCTATTCAGCTTAGAAAGTTTTAGAGTCTGAATTTTCACCTTCAATATCAAAAAGGGAAAAAAAAATATCACTGTATGATTAATAAAATTAATTAACAGTTTTTTAGTTTTTTGTCCTGTATAAGGAAATGAAGCGAATAGTTTTACGAGATTAAATATGTTTTACTATATTCTTTATACTTTATGCTTATTTAACCCATTTTTTTCTAAGTTGTTTAATGTACTGAAAAACCATGGAAAAACATTGTTAGAGTTGGTATGATTACTTATGTTACTATTCGCTATCTCATTTATTTATGATATTGTTTCTCAAAATAATAGTTAACTTTTTTTTTTTTTTTGGGTGTTATTTATTGTTGTCTTCAACTGCAATTTTTTTTTTTTTTTGGTTAATTTGTTGGGCAATTGAAATATATATCTTTATTAGATTATTGATTATATATTATTAAAAAATATGGCTAGCTAGCTAAACGTACAGATGAAAAAAAAAAATTACTAATTATTCATTTTAAACATAATTTTATTATTGTACAATCAATGAGTAATTATCTTCTATGATCACTTGGTTTCATATGGTAACGTGATGATTTTTTGTTTTTGGTTTTAGTTTGAAGAAGAAAAAAATTGAATACAATTTCAATGTGTTTGGCTTTTGTTTTGTTTTATTTTTTTCTTTTCAAAATTTATAGTCAATTCACATCCTGATAAATTTTAACTACCATTAATTGACACAGACATATAATTGAGGTAGGTTAATTACACAAATTAGGTAGGAAAAAAAAAAACAGAGAAAAGAAAAACAACAAACCATGATGTCACCAAACAACAACTTACAAAACACTTTTTTTTTTTTTTTTTTTATAAAAAAAAAAATTTCCCTTCCCATATATTTGACTAACTGAAGACCACGATAGGCTATTTAAGCAACATTAACAAGATAATATAATTTCAAACACACCCCCACCTTCAGGTCCATATGGCAACGTTAGTTGAGATATTAATCTCCAAGGACGTTGTACGGCCAATCCGTTTTCTTTGGCTTATCAGCAATCTATTGTTTTGTTGTTATTTTAGCACTGCCTCAAATCTAAGTAGTACTTGTTCTAAAACAACTCGAGGAAAAGGAGGAGAAGCAGAGGCCCTTGTCAAATGGAAAAACAGCCTTGACAATCAAACAAACTCTCTAATTCTATCCTCTTGGAAATTGCTTCCTCAAAATTCATGGTCTGGTGCTAATTCTTCTGGCAACCTTAAAAGAAGCAAAAAAGGTCCCTGCCAGTGGGTTGGAATCTGTTGTAATAAGTTGGGAAATGTGTTCTACATAAATGTTGGTGGTCACAATCTCAAAGGTACGCTCCAAAACTTTGATTTCTCATCTTTTCCTAACTTAAAGTGCCTTGTGCTTTCCAACAATTCTCTTTATGGAACTATCCCTCCCACTATCAGTAACCTTTCTACACTCGGTTACCTTGACTTGAGTAACAATCATTTCTATGGAAATATTCCATATGAAATTTGCCTTTTGACAAGCTTACGCGTATTCTATGTGGATTTGAATTATTTCAATGGCTCTATACCACATGAAATAGGCAAGCTAGAGTACGTCGAGGAGTTTTTCGTCAAACGAAACAATCTTTGGGGTTCAATTCCGACATCTGTTGGAAACATGAGCAAATTAACTGCTCTAGTTCTCAGTGAAAATAAATTTTCTGGATCCATCCCTCGCGAAGTAGGACAACTTAGATCACTTAAGAGGCTGTACTTGGATGAAAACCAGTTGTCCGGCTCAATTCCTACGTCCATTGGAAACTTGAGCAACTTAACCAATTTAAACCTTGGTGAAAACAAATTATCCGGATTCATCCCTCATGAAATTGGGCAACTCAAATTCATTACAACTCTTTCTTTGTATCAAAACAACCTCACTGGCTCAATTCCCACATCAATTGGAAACCTCATATCCCTCGTTTACTTAAATTTGGCCTACAACAACCTCACAGGTTTCATTCCGATTGGAATGAACAATTTTTCAGACTTGGAATTCTTTCAATTAGACGAAAACTTCTTGTCTGGAAATCTTCCAGAAAATATTTGTCTTGGCCAGAGGTTAACATGGTTTTCAGCATCTCATAACTACTTTACAGGTCCCCTCCCAATAAGTGTGAGAAATTGTACTACTTTAGTCACAATTTCTCTTGAAAAAAATCAATTAACAGGAAATATTTCAGATGGGTTTGGAATGCACCCAAACTTAGACTATATGGACCTAAGTGACAACAAGTTCTTTGGTGAACTTACTGGAAACTGGGGAGAAGTGAGAAAACTTACCAAGTTGAACATCTCCAACAATATAATTTCTGGTAAGCTTCTTCCTGAACTTGGGAATGCTACTCAGTTGCATATACTTGACCTCTCTAGCAATCTTTTGATCGGGAATATTCCCAAGGAATTGGGACGAATAAGACCTTTATTCATCCTTAAACTCAAAAATAACATGTTATCTGGTAATGTTCCAGCAGAAATTGGAATGTTATCTGACCTTCAACAGCTTGACCTTGCAGCAAATAAACTAAATGGACCAATTCCCATAGATTTTGGACAGTGTTCCAAACTATTGTTCTTGAACTTGAGAGACAACAATTTCAGTGGGACTATTCCTTTCCATATTGGGAAATTGCATGCGCTTGAAAACCTTGATTTCAGTCAGAATGTGCTTATAGGAGAGTTGGCTGTAGAGCTTGGAAATCTGCACATGTTAGAAACATTAAACCTCTCTCATAACAAGCTTTCTGGCTCGATACCGTTCACATTCAAAGACATGATAAGCTTGACATCGGTTGATGTATCTTACAATTTGTTAGAAGGTCCTCTCCCCAATGTCAAAGCCTTCACTGAGGCCCCAAGAGCAGCATTGGAAAATAATAAAGGCTTTTGCGGAAACAACACTAGTTTGAAGCTTTGCTCAGTACCAAGGCAAGATGTCAAGAAAGTCATAGTGTTGATCATAATATCGATTTTGGGCACTCTGATCATATTGTTTCTCATTGTCGGAATAATTTTGATTCGCCAAAAAATGCAAAGAAACAAGGATGAACCTCGAGAAACACATACTAGAGCTTTCTTTGCAGCATTGAGCCATGATGGAAGAACGGTTCATCAAGAAATAGTTGAAGCCACAGAAAACTTCGACTCCAAATATTGCATTGCCGTTGGAGGATATGGGAGTATTTACAAAACATTGTTATCAACGGGTCAAGTTGTTGCGGTGAAAAAGTTCCATCGGAATGGTGAATTGGCTAGTGAGGAAGCTTTCACAAGTGAGGTTACTTTGTTGACAAGAGTACGCCATCGAAATATCATTAAGCTTCATGGATTTTGTTCACATATAAGACATTCATTTTTAGTGTACGACTTCATGGAAAGAGGAAGCTTAGTACACATATTGTGTGATGATGTAAAGGCAAAGGAGTTCGAGTGGACTAAGAGAGTAAATGTTGTCAAAGGTTTAGCCAATGCCACGTCCTATATGCACCATGAATGTTTTCCTCCTATAGTGCACAGAGACATATCAAGCAAGAACGTGTTGTTGGATGCAGAATATGAAACTCATATTTCTGACTTTGGTTCAGCTAGAGCCTTTGATCCTTGCTCATCAAATTGGACTCCATTTGCTGGAACCATTGGATACTCGGCTCCAGGTAAAATTTTCCATCTAAATGGCTTTCATTAATGCATATATATTTCAATATCTATAGCAACCTCGCTTTAAAGATTTGTTCATGATTTATTAAAAAACAAAAAAGTTATAAATACTACTCTTTTACTTTATCAAAGAGAATAATTGAAAAAGCTGACCAATCCTAGCATTTTTGTTCCAAAGAGCTTGCTTACACAATGAAAATAAATGAGAAGAGCGATGTGTATAGCTTTGGCGTCGTTGCATTGGAAGTGATAATGGGAAAACATCCAGGAGATCTGGTCTTGTCTTTGTTCACATCACCATTAGCAGAAGGTCCTGAAATTCTACTCAAGGAAGTATTGGATCAACGTCTCTTACCTCCAAGAAGGCAAACAGCAGATCAAGTGGCCACCATTGTAGAACAAGCGTTAGCTTGCTTGCATCCAATCCCACAATCCCGACCAACTATGAAGCAAGTGTCTGAGAAGCTATCAACTTCTTTGGTACTATCATTCTCAAAGCCTCCTCATATGCTTCCACTTAAGCAGCTGATTGATCTCACAACTGCTTAATTATTTTCTCATTTGTTACCCGTTGTTTGTGCATTTCTTGCTGATTGCCTTTTTACCCAGCTTAGTTGTTTTTCGACCTACCATATGCATTTAAATTTAGTTCATGTTGTAACGAGTCAACGGATTTCTCTTTATTCAATAATGCTAGAGTTATCAAAATATTTATCAAATTTATTTACAAAATTATATAGCAGATGATGTTGCAATATTTGAATGATTTATTTTTAAAATTTTTTTTTTGTTTATTTATTCACTTAAAGATTTATTTATCCATATTTAAATTATATGGATATGTCAATCAATATTATCTTAATATATATTATTTGGTAAATAAATTTTGTAAATATTTTAATACCTATAGTATTATTATTTTCTATTTTTGCTTAAGGCAATGGTATAGACCAAATAGAATGATGTTTTAAATATAATAGCAAAACTATTTCTTTTTTCTTGTTTCACTTTTGATTGTTCCAATAATATTACTAGATTTCCTAATTTCCTTCCTACGACGAGCATAGTATACCAAATAACAACTTTTTTTTTTTATCATTAAAGTTACTCGAACTTAATTAGGATCTTAAATATGAAGGATTGTGAACATTTCCACTAGGCCGGTCTCATGAGAATACCAAACAACGAAAATTGAACATTATTTTTCTTTTTGTTTGGTCTTTTTTTTCTTCTTTTTTTTTTCTTTTTTGTCATTTAGTCTTTTTACTCTCAATATGACAGGACCCACCCTGGGAACCCTCCTAGGACCTCCCGGGTGATCCCGCCTAGTGAGATCCCATTGGTCAATCCCTAGAAAATATTCAATGGAAACTCACCTTAAAATATAGATAATCAAACACTAGCATTAACATTAATACCTCAATATATATATATATATATTTATATAAATAAGTCCACAATCGGCCTACTGTACTACATGCCATAACTACACATATGACTACCATGGTCTCTATTGAGTCCCATATCTAAAATCAGAGCATTCTAAGAGTGTCAACAAAGTCTATGAGTACAAATAAGTAATAAATAAGTCCAGAAGATAACAATAGGTAAAGAAAAGGTAAATACGGCTACTGTCGTAGAAGGAACAAAACGATAGGCTGTGCAAAAGGTAGACTGCTACTAGCTATCTAGGCCTAGGGAAACGAATTTAAAACAATAAAACGTGAGATAAAGAAATCTCAATGAGTGGCATAGTATAATAGAAAAATAATGATTTATTTCTGAAAAATCTTTCTCTCAAAACCTCTCATTCCACTTATTTGAAAAGTTTCTCATTTAAAAATCATTTCACAAAATCCAAACTTGTACCCCAATTAATATCATAAAAACCGATGCTCAAAAGTATGAATGAACAATCATTGTAATATTATGAAATGTCTCAAATCAAGATATAAATATTTGAGCATAAACTATAATAAATATAGTTCCACCAAATAAATATAAAAATGCAGAAATCACCATGATATTTGTAAATCAACAATATATACAAACATATACAATGTATCATATGATGTACCAATCTGTAAACCGTGGGATATACCCACCTCACGACCCTCAGTATATGAACGGTGTCGTGGAAATAATAATTAACCGTCGGGACGTACCCAACCTCACGGTCCGTGGCAATTAGGGCTGGGCAAAACCCGACCCAAACCGACCAACCCGCCCAAACCGAACTATTTGGGTCGGTTTGGGTTGGTTTTTAACTGTTAAACGGGTCGGTTCGGTTACATATGTATTGAACCCGTGGTTTTCGGTTCGGGTTACGGGTGGATAGAAAATTTACCCAACCCAAACCGAACCGACCCATAATAATCCAAAAGTGAATGTTTAGTCATGAAATATGCATGAGGTCCAAGCTGGCCCAAACCAAAAATACAAAAAATTGGGCTGAAAGTGAAGCTCATCATAAGGCCCAAACCGGCTTAAACCAAAAATAAAAAAATTTGGGCCGAAGCCCATCAGAAAGCCCAACCCGTGAACCCAACCCAAACCGAAAAATATTCATTCGGTTCGGTTCGGTTTGGGTTGAATGTAACGGTCGGTTCGGTTCGGTTTTGTACCCAACCCAAACCGAACCGGTCGGTTCGGTTTAAAAAAGATCACAAAACCGAACCGAACCGAACCGAGCCCACCCCTAGTGGCAATAATAAACCGTTGGATGATACCAACCTTACAGTCCGTGGTAATAATAGATAACCGTTGGATGAAACCAATTTCACGGCACCATCGTAAACCCAGCGCGCTGTAATATAATATAATATAATACTGATATAAGGTATTGGCATCACATGGTACATCAATTTAAAATTAACCAATATAGTATACATGAAACAATCTTGTAAGTTTATATATATACTTTTCCAAACGATACTGTATCATAAATCATAATTTAACATTTAAACTTCTACCGCTTAATTAAATACTTCACAAATCTCAAAACATCATTTTATACGAAAACCAGAAATACCACAGTGAAATATATTCACCATAAACCAATTTTAAGCACATAAAATTATAAAATATTTGATCATGCTTAAAATTATATGATTTTCAATCTGGTTTCTCAAACCAAATAGTTTCCAAAATGATTTAAAACCTCAATTTAATTATCAAAATATTTAAATACTACAAGTCCATTTACGGATCCATTAAAATTGGAAATTACTTAAAATATTATCAAAAGTCATATAAAATGATAACACATATATATGAAAGCAAATATTTATATATGCATAAAACAACATTTCAATCAAATGGTATATACGTAAAATATTTAAACCACATATATATTATACTATATACCCAAACCATTTAAAAATGATATAACCACTCTCATGCCTGCTCCTCTACAGGATCACCTCCAGGCTCAACTCGAGTGCCTGTAATATAATAAAATATTCCTCAAGCTCCAAACAACTAAATCAGAGACACTTGTATAATCCAAATGTCTCAAAATGATTTACAGTACTATAAAATTACATAAATTGGACATCGGGCAGTCCAATTATACCGCGTGTCCTTAGGATCCGGTACCCAAAATTGGAGATTTTCACCCAAAACCTAATTTTTCAAAATCGAACCACCTAATGGGTCCTAATAATATCCAATTTCACTAATTCAACTCCAATTTTAACTAATTTAACCAATTTTGTCTAAACACAGTCCCCAACTTGTCCGAAAATTAACTAATTGATCCAAAAATGAAAAAATTATCAAACAACCTCCAAAATTCAAAACCTTTATATTTACAGAAAGCTCAAGAGACAAGGAACTCATCAGTATGCCCATCTTAGTCCAAAGTTTCCTCCGGTGGCCCGAAAACACTGTTGAAGCGTCGGCCGAACTTTCCGTTGTCGAATCTTTCAAACGGTGAGGAATCTGGACAAAATAACCACGGAAATGAGCTCAAAATGGTCGAAAATAGTGGAAAATGTGTATGGGTTGGCCTGAAATGGCCAAAAAATGAGAAAATCCGGTGACCCACCTTGCCGGCCGCCGCGGACTTCGCCGGCCCAATCTGGGCGCGTTCAGCCACTTCTTGCCGTGAAATTTCATGGCTGAGCTCGTCTTCAAGTGATCTTTCTAGTTGGTTGGTGCGTGTAAGTGGTGGTTGGCCTAAAATGGACAAAACGGCGGTGACCCTGTTCGACGGTAAACGGTTCGAAATAACCCATTTCGGCCCCACGGATCTGAGAAGAGAATTTCTCAGGTTTTAGGGAAGAAATGGGTATTTTGGGCTTTGTTTCCTATTTGAAACGCTTACCTAGACTTATATAAAGCCTTGGGTCACTAACAGACAAAGACTGGGGACTGGCTTGGACACTGATTTAAAACTTATGCTTAAAAATTCTCAGAACCATAACTTTTTATTCGTAACTCAGAATTTGGCGTGCTGCCAGTCTATGAACTCGTATCGACGAGATCTACACAATGGTACCTTAGTCAAATCAAAAATATTGGCTATTGAAAAGGTCAACTTGAACCCCATATATTGTTCACTTGGTCAAACTTAGTCAATTTGGTCAAACTTGTTTAATCATGTATATTTTTTGATACGGGGTGTTACACAATATATGTCATCATTATTTCAGTTTATTATTATTGTTATTGTTACTATTATTATTCTAAAAAAGATTGAAAAATTGTAACTGTTGTATGAGAAGAATAAAAATATTTATAAAACTTTAAACCCCATTCTAATACTAGAACTAGTACTTTGATTAGCTCTAAATTACATTGAGCATATCAAGCATCCTAAGCATGGATAGCATAGGAGCTTGGATGGACTTTCTAGGAAATAAAAGTATTGACTTTTAGTGATTTTTTAGCCTAATTTGGTTGAAAAAGATGTCAAAATTCAAATTCATGGCTTATGCCATGATCCAGTGGCAAAATTTCATCGTTTGGACTTCAAAATGCCAAGTTTGTTGTTTTTCTATTTTATTTGTTGAGTTAGCTTCTTGGTCTAAGAATGTTTAGATTTAGTTCTAGCAACTATTCTAGGATCATATTAAATAAAATTAATTCAGTTAATAAGCTATTCTCATATATATTTACAGATTGTGAATTTGAGATTTCGAATAGATGGAAAAAGTTATTGTTGATGATACAAAAATAAATAAATAAATAATATTCTTGAATGATGGGCTTGAGAGTTTTATTTATATCATAATTAGGCAAGTTTTCATTTTTTTTAGCAAATTTCATATTTTATGTATTTTTGGATAAGTAAAGAGCCATTAAGGCTTCTTTTACTGATTTCTATATATTTATCATTAGGATTGTAATAAAGAACTTTTGATTAATAAAATTATAAAGATTCTATTTTTCCTTTCAATTTTTCATATTCGCGAACTTATAAGTTTTTATTTATATCATTGTTTGTGTTTGAATGAATTGTCTTTCACATTAGCTTCTGCTAGATAATAAACGAAACATTAATTATTACTGCTTCCCCTTGACTCTATAGGAGGTGTATCCAGTATTAGAGAATTTGTCATCCAAGTTTACCCAAGTAAGCGTCGAGAAAGAAGGTTTTGTCACATAGTCTTCATAGAAAGATCGATATTGATTAATTGGCTCAAATATTTTATTTGTGGAATTTCAAAGTTTTATTTTTATTTTTTATTTTTTATTTATTTATTTATTTTTATTTTTTCATTAAAGCTATTCGAAACCAGAACCTCACATATAAAGAATGTAGACATTATCATTTGATTTTTCCCACAAGCACTGTGGATTTCCAAAGTTGAAAAAAAAAATGCTTTTGTTAGTTAGTGAAAATTTATGCTTTTCATATGCTTTTCCAAATTAATGTTTTTAATTTATTAAAATATTATTTTGAAGAAATTAATTTCACATTAGTTTTACATTAATTGAAGATGGGAAATGATTGATTTGTTAAATATAAATTGAAAATTTGAAGAAAGAATGTGCAATAGTTCTACATCGAAAGCATATGAAGTTATTGAGTATCTTCTTATATATAAATAAAAGCTTCATTATTTTGAAGAGGATTTATCCAACATCAACACACATATATCGGACAATTAGATTATTTAGTTATTTGTTTTAGAAATAAATTTTAGTTTTTTTTTTTTTTTGGCTTTAATTTTTTTTTCTTTTTAACATAGAGTAAGATTTTGACTGTCCATCATTATCATTTACTTTTTATTTAGTGCTGAATCTTAGATGACTTAGCAATTTTTTTTTTTTTGGGGCATTTTTTTTAGTGCTGACTCTTAGACGGCTAAGCAATTTCTTTATGCAGTAGTTGTTATTTACTTTTCTTACTCAATTAAATTTTTTTTTATCATTAAGGCAATTTAAAACCTTTTAAATTATTTATTCTTTTGTCTGATAATTAAATTTATTTATTTTGCATAATTATTATTATTTTTCATTTTCTTTCCTTGAATCTAGGTTGCAAGAAACTATCAATGTTGGAATATTTTCTGAACAAGATCTCTTCTCCAAGTATCTTGAAAATCTCAAAGAAGGTTACTACGTATGTATTAAAATATGCACGAATAAACCCAAAATATTAATAATACAATGCGATCGATAAGGAATATTTTCATAATATTTGAAAACCTACATGCGGATGTCTCTTCTTCTGTTGCTTCTTGATAAAATAAAAACTTTTCTTCGAGGAAAAAAAAATTCGCCAATTATTTTCTCATCAGGAGGTATACATATATATAATGCCCACAACAAAAGAAAAACAAAAAGATAATGAATAATAATAATTTCTCAATCTATTTATAATCAATCATTACTTCTGCCAATAATGTAGGAGATTCCACAAGGTTCGGATTGGACAGTCTTAATTAAATAAACTAGAACTAAAATTGATTCAACTATATATAAATAGTCCAATCCTGCCAATCCAATAAACTTAAATTCTTACCGCCCAGCACCTACTTTTTAACATTACATACCACAACAACAACAACAACAAAAAGAAAAACTTATATATTCTGTAGAGTTGTATCACAACAATAACAACAAACAAAAAGAAAAACTTATATATTCCGTAGAGTTGTATCACAACAATGCACCTGTCTTGCAGCAACCTGGCTTGAAATGTCGTATTTGGTCATTATTTGCTTGTGTCAGAATTTTTTTAGTCAAACATGACCCATTAACTCAAATCCAGTCTAATTCAAAAAAAATTTAAAAATAAAAATAAAAAAATCCTCAAATTCAATCAGTGCAATAAACTCCAAGTTCCGTCCAACCGTCCAATGCAATCTAAGTCGGTCAAATAAACTCAAATTCTGGCAGCCCAGAACCCATTTTATGGCACTACATATTGGGTACTTTACAAAAAAATAAAAATATAAATATAAAACATCACATATTGTGTAGTTGTACCATAACAATGCAGGTGCATAAACCTGGCAACATTTTATGTTTGTCGTATATGTCGCAATTTTTTTGGCTTAAACACATATATTTGTATAATCCATTAAATTTTCATGTTAAAATTTATAAATCTAAACCCATTCATTAGTTAAATTAGGACAAGAATTTTTCTTGTCTCTTCTTCCTTGTCCCCCAGTTATAAATAAACACCTCAATTAAGAATTTCAGCTTTTTCATCTCTTTCAATAAAGAAAGGAAAAAAAAATATATATATTCTCTATTAGTGCTATTCTCGCCATTTTATAATAGAACCGTACTTGGCCCATCATCCCACACCTAAAACTGTTTTGTCTTCTCTAACTCTTTATTGGGTCCCACCTAATTAAATATTAATAATTTGGTTTTTTTAATCCTTTTTTTTTTTTTTTTTTTTGTTTCTCCCACTCCGCCGTCCTACTCCGCCGTTGGCTTTGGCACCGTTCTTCTCTCCTACGCCCCATAGGTTTGGTATATATGTGTACAAATTATTTAAAATTCTTTAGTGCGGAATCTTTAACTTTATTAAATGGGATTCGCAAATCACTTTATTGAATGGGATTGCCAAATCACGTTTAGGGTCTGTTTGATAGGTAAGCATAGGAGAAAATGGAAAAACTATTTTATAGAATTAAACAAATTTATATTTGGTTAGTTTCATGTTAAGAAATATTTTTTTTTTACAGATTAACTATTCTTCTATTTTAAAAAATGTTTATTATTTATCAAAATTAAAATTTTTTTTTGACATAAATATAATAATACTAATTTATATATATATATATATATATATATATTTGCAATACGAATATGGTAAATATTAAATTGATAATTCTTAAAAATCTTAAATTTGATTATTACATATTTAAAATATGTAAATAAAAAATATTTAAAAAATAACATAAAATAAAAATATATATAATATAAATTAAATATAAAATAATAAATTGTATTTTTGATTAAACATGAAAAAAAAATTGGAAAGAACATAAACATATATATAAATAAATATAAAAAATTAAATTATCTTTTTTATTAGTTTTTAATTCTAATTAATTGATATAACCAAACAAACAGAAAAGATTAATAGTTTCTTTTTTTTATATTTTATTCCTTAGAAGAACTATTTTTATTCTTTCACGAATAATTATTCTATATACTAAATATAACCTTAATGTTTTAATTTAAATTCAGATATTAATTATCAAATGATCAAACCTTTATCATGTAAGTATTTTTTAATTTAATTAAATCTTGAATTTTCTAATAAATGACTCACTCTATATTCTTTAATTTAATTAAATTATGGATTTTCTTATTAATGACTCACTCTTTCTAATATATATACATATATATATATATATATATATATATTGGAAAAGAATGCATGTGTAAACAGTGTTGAATATTATTTTATTATTTTTTGTTATATGAAAAATTAACATGCGGTACTTTAATAAAAATTATTAGGTTTGGGTTAACTTATATATATTATATATAGAGTACCACAAAAGTATACTATCAATTCCAAATTTGATTTGTTAAAAAAAAAAAATGGTACAGAGATACCTTAAATCCTACCAAATTTCTTTTTATTCTGGCACATAAATGAAAGGGATCGAAGAGATTATGACAGATCATGTTCACCAAGAAATGATCCGAAATATGATCTTGGTCTATTTGAGATTATTCCTATTTTCTTGTCTCTCGTTTCTTTTCCGAACAAAGCACTTTTACCTTTAAACAATTTATTAATCCATAAAAAAATTTAAAAATATTAAGATTACAGAAAACTGAAATTAATTGACATATAGGGGCATACCGGGTGTGGGAGCTGGGATCCACTCATAGTTTCTTTCTTTTTCTTTTTTTTCTTTTTTTTGGACATAGAATCCCAGCCCGAATCCGTTTATATTTTTTAATAATTATCGAAATGTATATTAAATTTATTTATTAAATAATATAAAAATATTTAATTGATTAATTTTTAACTTATTTATTCATTTAAAATTTATTTTTTATTTAAATTATATAAATATATTATTTAATAATATTTTAATATTTATTATTTAATAAATTTGATAAATAATTAGATAATATATAATGTTATTACTGCACCATCGAAAATGATAGCATAGTAAAACAAAAAACATTTACAAATTTAGAAATTCAAATTCAAATTTTGAAAAGTTTTATCATATAGTCCTGTACCTGTACCAAAGAAAAAATATATATATATATATATATATTATGTTATTACTGCAAAATATATAAAATACGGTGAGGTCTTTGGGACCACGTGGGGCATAATCGGATGTCAAATTACAAAGATAGGCATTGCATGGTATTTTTGCTGTGTCGCACATGTAGTAGAGGATCGTGTCGGCGATGAGCATTGACACATTGACTTTTCCTAATGTAAAATTTACAAAACCTGATGGGCATTTTGGTAACTTCATGGATCTCAAAGATCCCTTCATAGGTTTGGACAGATATAAATTTTTAGGATTGAAAATTCAAATATATATATATATTTCCTGAACGTTGAGCATTCCTTAAAATTTTCCTGCACAAAACTTCCTTTTCCTTTCTTTTTAGCCAAGCTACCGATTAAGATTGAATGTGAGAGATTTTGTTTCATTAAAATTGCCTTTTTATTTTATTTTATTTACTTATTTATTTTTCCTTTGAAACTCTCTCTGCCATTTTGGTTATTAACCTTTTATTATTTTTTGTGTTAGATGCAGCCTCTAGAACTTGGATACCTTCATGGTGGTTTTTGTTTTGAAGTGATTATTACTTGTTCTTCATCGATATTCTCGATTCACCTAAATATACTTGACAATTTTAAATATATATATATATATATATATTTTTTTTTTTATTACAAGGTTTGCATTACATTTATAGAAAATAAAATGTACTATTTTACAAAGACGAAAAATATACATTATGTACATGTGTGTGTGTTTTTTTATAGTTACATGCAATTCCCAAGAATATCAAAAATCTGGATTCAATGGCAGTTATATCTGTGATAATATCAAGAATATAAATATATACAGACGTTTGCTTAAAAAAATATAGAATCATTGAGAAGAACATGATTTTTAAAATTGTTAAATTAAATCATAGACAATTTTTTTGCTTTAACTTATATTGAGAACCATGACACATCAAGTTCGTAAAATCATTACATGTAATGAAATTTATCAGTAACTTCCCTTCAATTTAAAAGATTATCAAAACAAATCCATCCTTTAATCTAAATGAAAATTTCCCTATTATATTGTCACACTCGTTGATCTATTGCTCAAAGAAAATATCAAGGATATGAAATTAATCATTTTATTTGAGAAAATGAGGTACATTGTTATGTGAAATTGACGCATGCATTATCAATTTAAATTTATTGGTGATGTATTATAATATATTAAATTTAAAAAATATTCGACAACTTATAAGGATTTATAATCTAATAAAATTAAATTTCGTTTTTTGTCATTTAGACTATCTATATCTTTTTTTTTTTCCGACTAAATTAGTTTATGCATTTTTATAATCTGAAGTATCCAAAAATAAAATATAATTTACTCAATTTTTTTTTTGTTTATTTCAACATTTTTCTTAATAAACTCTCAAAGTGGATGTAGAAGATTGGAGACACTTTTAAATCTTTTAGAAGGTGTGTTCAATATAGAATTTAACGAATTTAAAATGAGTTATAGATTTTAAAATATCTGATTGATTGTTATGGAATTCCATAGATTTCATAAGGAATTTATAAAAATCCAACGAAATATTTAAGATTAATGCTAAATTTAATATTGATAATTTTTTTTACAATTTCACTTTAAAAATATTTTCGAATCCATTAAAATTCATCATTTTTTAAAATCTTTTAAAATCAATTACTTTTTAAATAACATTAGATTTTAAAAAAAATTTACAAAATTCTAATTGAACACAGCTAGATTTTAATAGACATTTATAAAACATTAAAATTTAAATTGAATATCATTAAACTTGTATAAATTTTTTTAAAATTTAAATTAAATACTTCTAAAATTTTAAATATTTTAAAATTTTAAATTGATTACATTCTAAGAAAAAATTTCAAAATAAATAAGCAAATAAACAAAATCTCTCACAGTCTCACAGTTTAATAAATGCCTAGCTGTTTCTCTATTTGTAAAATATATAATATATAGAAGTTATAGGGTGTGGGGTAGGAGGGACGAACGGCAATTTTTAAATTATATAATACATAAAAGCTGTAGGGTGTGGTGTGGGAGAGTAGGTACGGCAGCAGTGGAAGAGTTTGGAAAACATATACTGTTTTTTTTTTTTTTTTTTCAACATTTGAACTAATTACAACTATGTAATTGAATCCTGATATGTAGGTATATTTTTAATGGTTTTTACAAGTGGATCATGTCTACAAGTAAGCAATAATAAAGGGTTAAAAGGGATGAAAAAAAAAAAGCAGGAATTTTAAATGAAATATTTATTTGTAGTTAGAAAGACAGAATTAGAGATAAAGAGGATGGAACAAAATATTTTAGTCCATTAAATTATCCCCAACTTATCAACACGTAAAACTTTTAAAAAATTATAACAAAAAATTTAAACTAACATAGTCAATTCAAGGTTATTCTTATTTAATGGTTTGCAGTACAAAAAAATAATAAAGAATAATTTTTATTTTCAAAATTAAATATTGAATAGATGATTTAAAATATTAGTTATAAAAATATTAGTAAGTAATAACTATTCAATAAATATGATTTATATTTTCAAAATACCATTTTTTTTTTTTGGGTTACATGTTAACGCATTATTATTGTATTTCACAGTTAACAGCTCGTTGATTCTTATATTTTATCATATTAACACTATAAATTCAGCACTATTCAGTCAAATCATCATCATCATCGTTATGATTATTATTATTATTATTATGTAGAATTATGTAATGTTACATCGCCGGGAGGCAGTTAAAATTTTCTCTTTTTTTTTTTTTTTATTGTTCTCCAATTTTTTTTATTTTTTTGTTTAGCAATGATCCTTGTTATTGATGATATAGTTTTTCTACTATATTTGTAATCCCTAATAAATTTTCTTTTTTTTTTTATTGTTCAAATTAAGTTGCAATTTTTTTTTTTTTGTATGTTCAATTTTTTTTTTTTTTGGCTAACAATGTTCAAATTGTTATTGATGATATAGTTTTTCTACTTATTTATATTCCCTAACAAATTGATAACTAATTTTTATAAAATTTTGTATAATTTATCATTTTCACATTATGATAAATCTGTTAAAAAATTGATTCGATTTGTTAAAAAAAGAAAAAAACCAATTACAATAATATAAGAAAATATACAATCAAAACAAAGTAATGAAGGATGAAAATTTTACAAAATACTACCTAAAATGAATATTAGTCATAAAAGGAAATAACATTAACGCTTTCCATTCAACTATAAGTATACCACAAATAAAAATTATATCAAAATTTTCATTACTTTAACTAAATTTTCTAATTATAGTGTAAAAAAAATAAAATTTCTCATTAATAACCAAAAAAGAGTAAATATTGAAAATTGGAATAAAAATAATTCACATATTGTTTTTTAATTTAGGGGGCCAAATATATTATTTAAAACAGCTATACAAATATATATGATCCTAAAAAATTCAAAAAAACGACATATATTAAAAAAAATTAAAAGCATCATGGGGTGGTTCCGCCCCATATCATGCCGTCTGAAAATTTGTCAGATCTACTCGTGCATGCTCATCAAGTTCGACACTTATAAAAACGAAAAGTTATATCAAAAGGAACAAAGAATGATTAAAAATTAGGTGCAATTGTAGCTAAATGTGTTACTTATAAAATAACAATAATAACAATAATAATAATAATAATAATAATGCAAAGAATTTTGAGTTATTGACTTAGTGGTGGTCCCCTTCGCCCTAATATAAATAGGTGTAAAACTAGTAACGTTCTTCGCACCAAACCGTCAGAAGCTAAAACTAGTGCACAAAAGCACTATAACAAATATGCCTTCCTCGTATTTGCTTATTTTATTCCTTTGCGTGGTTGTTCTTCTGACCACTCATGCTGATCCTTCGTACCAAAATAAGCCTCCTCTGGAAAATCAAAAACCAGCACTGCCAGTTCACAATGTTAATCCTCTGAATTCACCATCATATTCACAGCAGAAAATAGGTATCCACAAGCCGCCAAGTGCAGGCCATGGTAAGAATCCGCCACCAATTCTGTTTCATCACGACTGGGAGCCCCCAACCCTGCACAAGCCTAACCAAGCTTGATTATACAGATATCAAAGGTGGTAAAATAATAAGAATGGTCGTGATCCATCGTCATCCAGTGCTTCTTGTTGTTTCATGATTTGTATTTCGGTGTGTTTAATTTTTCTGAATAATAACTATTAGGGAATATTTTATCTAGACTTTCTTTTGAAGTTTGTATTAATTATAATTTAATCCCTTTAGCTTTTAAAAATGACATCAAACATTTTCATAGAGATGTTGATGTATCACCCTCGAGGTATGAATGAAATAATAAGAAATAAAAATGTTGACTTTTTAAAATTTAAAAGAATATATTTTTAAAGCTAGAGGGATTAAATCGTATTAAATCAAACATCAAAAGAGGTGGATGAGATTCACCTAATTACTATTGGCGTTAATGCTTAAAGCAAGTAGCAATGTATAGGTGTATCATCTTTTTGTTATGAATTTATGCATGTATTTTAAATTTTAAATTCCGCCATATATATATATATGTGTGTGTGTGTGTATGCAAACATGCAGCGCTTTCTTAATCATAATCTATTCATAAAAAAAAACAGCTGTGCCTTTTAAACCCTAGATTTTTTTTTTTCTGCATTGACATACATTATAACTAATCTCGAACTGTTTGAATAACAAATGCAGACATAAATTATAATAAAATGTTGCATATTCAACCTTAATGACATTTTTGTAATTTAAACAGCTATTTTGTTATTAACATGTTAATAGTTTAATTAAGATTGATAAAGAATACCAACTAGAGGTTTCTAACGAGCAATGCCACATTATCAGTTTAACTATTGGCTCGTTGATGCTGGTCTATTTATCTATCGTTATGTATTTGTACTAGTATGCTTATTTTTAGTATGGTGCTCATGCCACCATATTCGCATTTATACTGGCTGCTTTTATATCTGTGCCAACATTTTTTTAATTTTAATTAATTATTTACTTAAGTTATAAAATTTTATATATTATAAAAAGTAAATAGAACAAAGTAACTTAAATTTGTTACAACAAATTATTTTATAATTTACAAGGTAAAAATTTCTTTATCAAAAGAGAAGGGAATTGTAAAATTAATTGATTATATAACTTTGAAGCGGAAAAAAAAAAAAAAACTTTGAAAACAAATATGACAACGAACAACTAAAATTTAAATCTTAAAAAATAATATTAACATTAACTAGAAAAAAAATTAACAAAATAAAAGATATGAGTAACATTAATATAGCATATTTATTTATAAATCATTTGTGCCATGATCCATACAGTATCTCATCCAATGCCTAATCCATAGGTCACTTTTAAGGCTCAAACAAGGTTTATTACCTAATTCGTGTTTGGCATGGCACGATTTCTGTAATGTCTAATTTTAACACATCGTACTTGTACTAAGTTCATTTTGCCCCCTAAGAATATTATAATTTTACGAAAGATTGTTTACATTATTATACTATTCCATTTACAAAAAATAAAATAAAATACAAAATTAAAAAAATACAAAATATTTTTATACCCGTTTTATTATCATGGTTAATTAAATTTATATTTACAATTTCTTTTGGGAAAAAGCCATTATAAGAACGTAATATTCAAGTTAATTTTTACTTTTAAAAATATTTTGATATATATTTTCCCTAATCATAACATGCTTATTTTAAACCTTTGTCAATTTAATTTTTCCAAAGTTTTTCCATGTATATGCCATATTAATTATTTTGCCCTCAATTGAACATGTTTTATAGTTTAGAGGGATAATTTTTCTTTTAAAATAATTTAATAAATATACACATCAATATTAAACATTGAAAACTGATTTTTGAGTTGATCATAAGTAAACATTTATGCAACAATAAACATTTCAATTTCTATACCATATAGATCACAATCCATATTTCTGTTAGAGATGCTCTAAACCATTAGCAAAATAGCTTTCTTCCTTTGAATGGTCTGTAGTGAGTCTATCACTTTCCACTTCAAATCACGAGAGAAAATCCAAATACAAACATAAATACATAACCACAACCTCTCTCATAGCCAGGGCTTAAGGCTTGATCAGTATCCAGTGGAGTTGAAGGTAAAAGAAAAACTTTCTTAACCATTGCTGCCGAAGGAAGACCATATTTAACGATCCCTCATTGCCACTTTCATACCTACCTCTCTTTCGTATTCATTAACCTTCAAAAACACCCGTATGTTGTTTCATGGAAATGGACGATTTGAATTTTGAATTTTTGCAAGATGAATTTTAATTACCATTGGACTAGCTATGTCAGGACCCGTCCAGAATTCCTTCCCCGGAACCCTAGACAAGCCCTGATCCCAGGGAAACCCTACCGGACCCTCCAATGGAAAATCCGGCAGAGCCTCCCCTTAGGGATGGACTAACCAAAAATTACCTGCACTGAAAACACACTTCAAAAATTCATCCCCTTATTCCTCCCACAATACTACAAACTGATTTCACAAATTTACAGCACTTCACAACAAAAACAGCAGCAACCCAATGCATAAAGAACAACTACACGTCCAATACAGTATACAGAGCATTATACAACAAATGTGAAATTTATAAAATGGCAGATAAGGAAGCAATACAAGACAGAGAGGAAAAAAAAAAGGGAAGAAAAACTTCTTGAATCTTCGGCCACGAACTGAGACGTTGGGCTCGCCCCGTACAATCAACGTCTCCAACCTGGACCTAGGGGAACGAAATTTAAGAGTGGAAGATGCTAATCATCTCAGTGAGTGACCCTAATTACCGAACACCTTTAATATTAATAATATACCAAATAAAAGGATTTAATAAATCAATACCGAACAATTAATTAAATAAATAAATAAACATATGAAGGTAATACTTTCTTTCAAAACCCTCACTATTCGCTCCGTTGGAAATGTTCCCCTTTTAAAACCTTTTTACAAAACCCGATGTACGTACTTCCCGAAAACCAAGGGACCAAATAATTTAATAAACAACAAATAAATAAATAAATAAATAAAATACCCCAAATATAAATAAACTGCAATAAATTATAATAAATAATTTTGTACTCTTTGGGGTTTGAAACATTATTTGAAAATTACACCTGACGCACCACACCATATACCGGTGATGCCCTCCGATACCCAGCGTCCTGAGCACCGACTGGCGGGGGGTTAAAGAGAGAAACCTGCAAACGACACTTCGGCATCCCGACAGTACCGCTGCTGAAACCATCTCCCGGCCAAGGAGGGGGGCGGCTGTGCGCAAACAAACTTGCCTGCCCACGGTCCAATGGCAACAATGGGAGAAATAATAACCGCGCGCTAAACCACATAATACCTGCGCGTTACCACGTGTCCATACACCAGAACACCAATACTGTATGAGTGCGTCTAAAAATAAACATTATTAACCAACCGTACCGTTTTCCAAAATTACCGTGGGAAATACATTAAATTCTCACACTTACCATCCCACATATTTTTATTTAATAAACCGGTACGAAACATTGATAACAACAAACCACAATTTTCTCGAAATACGAGATGCAACCATAAAAATACCGCGGACATAATTTATAAAATTAAACAAATATTTTCGTAAAATATTTAACCCAATTATGCCCGGAAAATCAAATTTAAAACCACGTACAAATACTACCAAAATACACTTTGCTCATGCATAATAAATTAAACCACAATAAAACCATAATTAAATCATACCACATGAGCATAATTTAAATACCAATTAAACATAATTAATTGTCCAAAAATGATATAAAATCGAGACGCAATTAATTACTGAAAATACTTGCTCATGTGTAACAAATACCATTTAATCACAATAAAATAATAATCGAGAATTTCTTAATGACCCCAAAATTTCATTTAGCACCATTGGGTAAATGTATATATAAAATAATATTTTTTCCGATTATATTTAAAATACGCCACATGAGCACCAATTACAGATATCAAATTAATACCACATAAATACAATTAATTACCCCAAAAACATTTTCAAAAGGTGGGTCACTCACCTGGAGCACGCAATAATCCTAAGATCCACCATGGGATCAATTCCATGACTCACCGGTGCTCCTAGAACACAATTCACATACAGTCAAATAAATTAATATTTTAATCGGGTAAATAATACCCGGTACCCGGGGGGTCAAAACACAAACGTTAACCAAAATGGTCAAATAATATACCGAATCGAAGCTTGAGCGACGAGGATTACAAATCCAGTCTCCATCGACCCCAATTCCGCCGGAGGTGGCCAGAATTTGGCCGGAAAGCTTCGACTGGTTTTCAATTCCTCGTATCTCGCAAACCGCTTCGAATTTTTGAGATTGGAGGCCATTTTTGAACTCAGAGGACCCAAAATAGGGGGAGAGGAGGTTTAATTCGGACTGGACTGGTCGGAAAACACAAGAAAAGAGGAGAGAGAAATTTTGCAGGCCGGCGGCTTCTCCGGCCCGATCGGCGGGCGTCCGGCGGCCGGTGACCGTGAAAATTGGCGGCTGAGCTCGCCTCCTCCCTCCGCTCATCACTGTCTGGCGCGTGAGGACTATGGGTGGCCGAAATTTAAAAACACGGGAGAGAGAGAGACGACGGGAGGGAGAAAAAAAAAAAACTGTGCGTTTTGTCTCTGTCTTGGTCGGGCTCGGGGAAGAAGAAGGGAAGGGAAAAGAAAGGAAGGGTGTTTTCCCACATGGGGAAAAAGAAAGAAAAAGAAAAAGAAAAGAAAAAGAAAAAGGAAAAGAAAAATAAAATAAACTAAAAATAATTAAATAATTAAACAAAAATATTATTATTTAAAATAATAATAAAAATAATTTGATTTTACACATGGTTGACATGTGGCTTCTCAACATGGTGACACATGGTCACCTTCATTAAGTCACACGTGGCACATCGTTACACATTCAAAAATAATATTAAAATAATACGGTGTTTGAAAAACTCTACAGGTTCACAACTTTCAAACCACATATCCAAATCGGACGTGCCGCTAGTCTACGGACTCGTATCGATGAGCACTTCACAACCATGCATGAGTCAAAGCTCAACCTTGTATGAATAAAAAGTCAACTCCGGCACCCCTTGGACAGTTTGGACCTCAACTTGTTTTGCTCATAACTTTCAAACCGTAGCTCCGTTTTCAACGTGCTACCAGTCTACGAACTCGTGCTAACGTGTACTCCGTAACGGTACCTCAGTCAACCTAGAATTCCGACCGGATCAAAAAGTCAACTTTTGACCCCTTCAGTCAACGGTCAACAATCAACCTCGGTCAACGTGCAAAAATTTCCGACATGGTTCGGGACGGGGTGTTACAAGCTATATATCGGTGTGGATTTATATGATGATCTATTCAAGATGGATTTTAACATCAAAGATAATGGAATCTAAAATTTGAAACTATCATTCGTGAGATCATATTCTCATTTGGCTCTCCTTCCAAAAGAAAATAATCTATTCATCTTGAACTTATTAATAATATATTTTAATTATATATGTGCGCTTTTTATTCATGCGGAGAGGAATTAATCCAACTATTACGGTTTTATTATTATTATTATTATTATTATCATTATCATCATCATTGTCATCATTATTATTATTATTATTTTCATTTAGATTGCCTACTTACATGTTCAATCCTCATTCAGCAGTCAAACCATTATGGCCGTTTGACGGTCCCTAAATGAGAAATTAATTAGTCGTATGAATTTCAAATGATAGATCAGAGCTTTCGTTTTCGGTTTTTAATAGTGCATTGTAGCAATGCACCATTAAGAGTGATGGAACTTGGGAAAGTAGTTATTAATTTAAAAAAAGAATGGAGTGTAGTATTATTTAATAAAATTTAAAAAAATAAAAAGTAGTTATTAATTTTATAAACAATTAATTAGTAATTAATAAGCTAAAGTTATGAAAAGTTTGTAGATTAATATTGCTCACTTGTTTGTTTTATAGCAAGTGCCGTTGACAATTTTATAAAAGGAAAAAAAGAAATATACACATTTAACAATATTGGTGATAGACTCCTTTAATTTTTCTTAATTAAAATTAGAGCTATTTCAAAAAATTATATTTAAATCTCATTTATCAATTTTTTTAATCAATTTTTACCGTTTGAAAATATAATTGTAATTATAATAGAATGAAAAGATCTAAATGAAATTTACTTTATTGGTGACTGCTTTAATAGCTTTTTTAAAGTATATTACGCTATTATGATAAGGCTATAAACTTTTGGAAAAAGCTAACGAATGATGAGGAATTTGTTTTGTTCTGTCTAATTAAAATAACAATCCAAAGCTCTTAGAAAACCGATCAAGCCAGGAACTAAAATAAGATTTTGTTTTATATCAATTTATTTGAGATTCATGTGAGGTCCATATCAATTTAGAGATTTTTTTTTTTCCTCAATAGATAATTTTATTATATTAGTTTGCTATGAATTTCCATTCACTGTTTTCTTCTTTTCCATTTTATGCTCATTTCTTCTTTTGTTCTAACTATAGATGACATTTGTTAATTGATTATAGGCCAACCCATCATCGAGAATTGGTTTTCACAAACTCAGACAAATTTTAGAAGTACATAATCAGGAAAAAAGTATAACAAGGAAAGCGAATTAAAGGCATTTGATGTGTCAAAAAAAGTGGGTATGAAGGGACTTGTGGATGATGGAGTGCAAAAAATCACAAGTGTATCCGTCCATCACCAAAACAAGATTGAAGTTGTACATTCTTATGGAGATTTTGAATTCCCTATTCCTGTAATAAACTTGGAAGACATAAATGAGACTGAGAGTTTATGCAACGAAATAATAAAGAAAATTGGAGATGCAAGTGAGAAAATAGGGTTATGGACCATGGAATTCCCCTAAGCATTCTTGGATGGCATGATTGAAGGGTTATGTAGATTTCATGAGCAAGATAATGAGGTCAAAAAGGAGTTCTACTCTCGTGATGTATCAAAAAGCATGACATAGCACACCAATTTTGGTTTCTACCAAGCACCAGCTGCTAACTGGAGGCATTCTATCAATTGTACTATAGCTCCTACTCCACCTGATCCTCAAGAACCGCCTCAAGTATGCATGCAGGTATACTTACGAGGAAAACAAATTAACATAGAAATTGTTACTTACGTCTCTCATCGGATCGATATGTAAATTAATATCATAATGGTTTGAATTTTTTTAACTCGTCTACGCCCATATATCCTTTAAAAAAAAATTTAAAGAGTTGATGAATAATCTACAGTCTAAATTATCATTGCATGTAACAGCTAGAAGATTGACTATATACATAAAATGAACTAAATTTCTTTTTTTTTTTTTTCATTTTTTTTTCCCTTTTTTGGTTAAATGAGAAAATCAACTTGCAAAGGATATAATAATATAGACAGAGCACGCGGACATTGGGGCTTACTCTGTTATAATTGTTATAATTCCTTATAATTTTGTATATAAAGGCAACCAAAAGTAATTTGTTTTCGTTTTCCTAACCCAAGAAAGAAAAAAAGATGGTTTATCTTACAAAGTCAGCTGAGATTTACAAAGAATCTCAAACATAGTATGATAGAATAAGTGAATTGAAGGCATTTGATGAATGAAAAACTGGTGTAAAAGATCTTATGGATGCTGGACTTAAAAAAAATCCCACGTATATTCATCAAGATCAAACTCGAAGAGAGGTCTTCCAATGGAGATTCCAAGCTCTCTATTCCTTTAATAAACTTGGAAGGCATGAATGAGAATGAAAGTTTACGCAACAAGATAGCAAAGAAAGTTGAAGAAGCTGATGAAAATTGGGGTTTCTTTCAGATTGTGAACCATGGAATTTCGTCGAACACTTTGGATAGGATGATTGAAGAAGCACGTGGATTTCATGACCAAGACCCTGAGGTGAAGAAAAAATTCTACTCACGTGACAATAGAACATGAACCATGATATATAACTCCAATCATGAAATATTTCAATCACCCTTCGCTTATTGGGGGGACTCCATGCATTGTAGCTCCACCCGATCCTTAAAAAATAGCTGAAGTATGCAGGTATTGTAAGCATGTATTTTAGTCGGTCAAAATTTTTTTTCTTTTTTTTTTTCTTTTTTTTTTTTTTTGATATTAAGGTTGGAAAATTCAAATTTTAGATATTTGTTGGAGGAATGAGTGATTTTGCCATTAAAGTGCCATAAAAGTGACATTTGGATTAAATACTATATGGTATTATTTTGAAAAATAAGTTATTTTTAAAGAAGTATATTAAAAATTGTATATTTTTAAGCATATTTAAGTATTTTATATTTAAAGTGCTTAAAAATACTTCATGGTAATATATGTTTCACTATGGATATTTGTGTTTTGGCATAAAATGGTGATTTAAAATTTTTGGATTATTTAAATAAATAGTTGAGTTTAAATATTAAATTCCAGTTTATGATACATTATATGTTTATGAAAAAAATAAAAAAGTATAATCTTAAAATGATTGTTTATGAATATTATATTGTTGTTTTTAATTTATATACAATATAGTACCAGTGTTTTGGTTCAGTATTATATTATAGTCACGATACTTGTAGTACTTTAAGAGTCATAATGTATTCATCTCACACGTTCACTATTGCCATAATACATTTTGTACACAAAAGGTTGTGAGTTGTGTTCATCCCAAGATTTTGTATTATTACTATGCCTTCAGGACTCCAAGGATTGTGAGATGGAGTCTTCCAATAGAATTCTTTCTCTCTTTTACTGTCTGATGGTATTCCAAATTGTTGTACACTATTTGACAGCGCTAATTATATTGTATGATACATTGTTTATATTTTTCTGAGTACACTGTTGGTTTTCTGAGCTATTATCATTTTACTGTATTTTTCATAATTATTTTTATGAATATATTTATATTATTTCATGTCCAATATTTAAATTATAATTGATCACCTTTATAATATTTAAATGATTTATGGATTATAATATTTAAGTCCCTATTTTACAACATAGATTTGGGGTGCAAATCCTAGTCTCGTGGAATAATTCTAAAAAGGAAACTTTACGAAAAAGTAAAACATGAGATTTTGATAAAAATGTTTATACAAATAAAATATTATTTTTTATTATACTATGTCACTTGCTGAAATATTTTTATCTCATATTTTATTTGTTTATAAATTCAGTTTCATAGGTCCAAGTAGTTAGCGGAAAGTGTACTTCACATGTCGTTTGTTAATCTGAGTTTTTCATAGCAACAGCAGTATTTATCATTTACTATTTATCTTTTTTTTAGACTTTTCGCATTGGTTGTATTACTTAAACTTTACAAATACTTTTAGAATTCTCTAACATAAATTATTAATACAATTGTGACCTTATTACGTATGTGCACTAATAGCCAATAATGCGACAAACCATAGATGTTGATTATTGCTGTAAACTTGCATGCTTTGATAATTGCATGTTGTTTGTCCATGGTTGGATGAGGTTTTATTGGATTTTCTCTAAGAATTATCCAGTAGGACTTTCCTAGACAGGTTTTGGATCAAGTCTTGTCAACCTATGCATTTTTTTCACAGATTCATCCTTCACATATTTTTCCTTCCGTGTGAAAAGATGGTATCCTATCACCATATTCTTTTCTTTTAACAGCTTCATTCCATTAACATTCAAATAACCATATTCAAATGCCATAGCATAGATTAATCCATACTTTCAGGCATTAAAGCACAACTTTTTAATGACATTGAGAAAGGAAAAACTTAGTTTGAGGCCATTTTTATTTGACCTATTTTCTGATTATTTTTCTTGTCAATGATCACACATTTATCTCCTTCAAATTTTACCATATAACCTTTTTGAATCAAATGTCCCACACTCCACAAATTTTGTGCTAAACCAGGAACATAAAGAACATCATGAATAAACTTATAGTTACCTTCATTACTTTCAACAACCATGACTCCTTTTCCTTCCATTTTTGTAAGCTTGCCATTTTCAAGCTTTACTTCAAATTTTACTCCTTCATCCAAGCTAACAAAACTTTATCTATTTCCTGTCATGTGGTTGCTGCCCCCGCTATCTAGATACCAAATGTCATGGAGTTCTTCTTGAGTATTCATGCAGGAATAAAAAAATTGATTTGAAGATTCTCCTTTTTGAGAAAAATTAGCTTCCTCTTTTCCACGATACCAACAATCTTTCTCCATGTGATTAGGATTTTTGCAGCTTGCGCACTTTCTAAACCAGCAATTTTTTTTTTTTTCTGCATGATTATTTTTCTTGCAAATATTGCAACGAGCATCAGTTCTGGAATTAACTCGCTGCCTATGATTGCTTCTGCCTCTCCCTTTTCTGCGACGGTGGTTAGAATTTGAAGCTCCCCTTCTTGCTAGATATCTCTGAGATTGATTGTGGGGCTGCTGTCTTTTATTTTTTGTATAATTCTTTCTTTTTGGAATGTTAAGCTTTGATTGAAAGGCTTGTTCTATAGGCTGCTTCTTGAACCTACTAAATCTCTTTTCATGTGCTTCAAGGGATCACATCAACTCATGCAAAGTTAGTTTAGACAAATCTTTTGATTCCTCAATTGCTGCAACCACATGCTCAAACTTTGCAGGAAGACTTCTAAGAATTTTTTCTACAACTTTTCTGTCCTCAAGTTTATCTCCAAAACTTTTAATTTGGTTTACAAGTTCAACCACCTTGGAAGAAAATTCTTTGATATTTTCATTGTCTTTCATTGACAAATTATCAAAATCTCTCAATAGATTTTGTAACTTAATACAAATAACTTTTTCATTGCCTTGAAATTCCTTTTGTAATATTTCCCATGCATCCTTAGCCTTTTTTAAATTCCAAAAATTCTAGGGTAGATGGATTTGCTTACCCCTTGTTGAATGAATTTCAGGTCAGAAGCATTTTTCATCCGATTCTCTTCGTATAATTTTTGTGTCCAAGTTGAACTCCCCTATGTTGGTGACTCTTCATAATCTTCTTCAATTATATCCCGTAAATCTTCAAATAAGAAATCATTCTGCATTTGAGAGCTCCAATATTCATGGTATTCTCCATCAAATACGGGGGTTGCTCTTTGTGAATAGCTGAACATGGAGGTAGTGGAACTTCCTGACATTCCCACAAACAGAAGCTTCTTCGATATATTTTGCAGGATTTTTAAACACTACTAGAATCACATTGATAAATGACGCAATAAATGCGTCGCACAAAATAAATAACGACGTATCGCACGGTGTCGCCTAATGTCCTGTCGCTAAATCTATAAGACAACAAGCGACGCAATACGAGAGTCGCCTATCTTTGAGTTTTTAGTGACACATATTGACTTTTAGCGACACATTAATAGAGTCGCCTTGTCAAGACCCGTCCAGAATTCCTCCCCTGAACCCTAGACAAGCCCTGATCCCAGGAAAATACCACCGAACCTTCCAACGGAAAATCCTGCAGCACCTCCCCTAAGGGTAGGACTTACCAAAAATTACCTGCACTGAAAACACACTTCTATATTCACCCCCTTATTCCTCCCGCAAAACTACAAGTTGTTTTCACAATTTACAGCACTTCACAACAATAACAGCAGCCCAGTGCATAAATAAAACATAAGTGTCCAAATAGTATACAGAGCTTTATGAAGTGCTAATCAACAGAAATACAACAAAGATGAAAGAAATAATACAATTGAAATGAATGAGTACAAAGGTACTTCTCGAAACACGATAGCAGCGGAGAATTGGTTAGCTCCGGAAGAACGTCTACCACCCCTTGCACCTAAGGGAACGGAACTTAAAAACGTGAGATGCTAATCATCTCAATGAGTGACCCTAACTACTGAACACATTTAATGATAATAATAATAATAATATAACAAATAAGGGAATTGAATTAATACCAACAATTAATAAATAAATAATAACAGTTGGAAATAATAATTTTCCCTCAAAACTCTCACCAATCACTCCGTTGGAAATGTTCCCTTTTTAAAACGATTTCACAAAACCCGATATTCGTACTTTCCGAAAACCAAGGGATCAAACATTTGATAAACAATAAATAAATAAATACCCCAATATATAATTAAAATGTAATAAATTATAATAAATAATTTTTGAACACGTTTGGGGTTTGAAACTTTATCTGAAAATTACACTTGACGTACCACACCATATACCAGTAATGCCTTCCGATACCCAGCGTCCCGAGCACCGACTGGCGGGGAGATTAAAGAGAGAAACTTGCAAACGGCACTTCGGCGTCCCTACGGTACCGCTGCTGAAACCGTCATCCCGGCCAAGGAAGGGGGCGGCTGTGGCCAATAATAAACTTGCCTGCTCACGGTCCAATGGCAACCACAGGAGACATAATACTTGTGCGCTAAACCACATAATACTTGGGCGCTAAACCACGTGTACATACACCAAAACACCAATACTGTATGAATGCGTCTAAAATAATTATTAAACCAACCGTACCGTTTTTCAAAATTACCGTGGGAAATATATTAAATTTTCATACTTACCATCCCACATACTTTTATTTAACAAACTGGTACGAAAACATCGATAACAAATAAACCATAATTTTCTCGTAATACGAGGTTCAACAGATAAAATACCGTTGGCATAATTATAAAATTAAACCACCAATTTAACAAATATTTTCATAAAATATTTAAACCAATTATGTCCAAAATAATACTTAAAACCACGTACGACTATTAACGAAATATACTTTGCTCATGCATAAAAAATAAATTAAATCACAATAAAATCATAACTAAATTGTACCACATGAGCATAATTTAAATACCAATTAAACATAATTAATTGCTCAAAATATTTTTGAAGGTGGGTCACTCACCTGGACGCAATTAATCCAAGATCCACCATGGGATCAATTCCATGACTCACCCGTGCTCCTAGAAAAAAAATTCACACACAGTCAAATAAATTAATATTTTGTTCGGGTAAATAATACCCGGTACCCGGGGGGTTAAACACAAACATTAACCAAAATGGTCGAATAATATACCGAATCGAAGCTTGTGGAACGAGGATTGCATTACCGGTCTCCATCGACCCCAATTCCGCCGGAGGTGGCCGGAATTTGGCCGAAAAGCTTCGGCCGGGATTCAATTCCTCGTATCTCGCAAACCGCTTCGAATTTTGGAGATTAGAGGCCATATTTGGACTCAGAGGACCCAAAATAGGAGGAGAGGGGTGGCAATTTGGACTGGACTGGCCGGAAACGACGAGAATAGCCGGACAAATTTCAACCCGCCGCCGCGACTTCGCCGGCCCGATCTGGGCGCGTCGCCGGCCGACCGGTTGCCAAATTTGGCTGGTGAGCTCACCGGCAGCTGGGCTACGTCTATGGCCGCCGCGTGTAGCATATGGGTGGCCGGAATTTAAAAATACGGTGAGGCCGAGAGGGAGAAAGAAAAGGAAAGGAGGAAGAAAAGAAGAAGAAGGAGGAAGAAGAAGAAAAAGAAGAAGAAGAAGGGCCCATGCCCTTTTTTTTCCACGTGGGAAAAAAAAAAGAAAAATAAAAAGAAAAAGGAAAATAAAATAAATTAATTAAATAATATTAACAAATAATATTATTATATAAAATAACAATAAAATAATAATTTGATATTAAACATGGTTGACATGTGGCATCTCACCATGGTGACACATGGTCACGTTTATTAAGTCACACGTGGCACATCATTACACGTTTAAAAAATAATATTAAAATAATACAATATTTGAAAAACTCTATAGGTCCATAACTTCCAAACCACATGTCCAAATCGGACGTGCCGCTAGTCTACGGACTCGTATCGGCGAACACTTTACAACTATGCATGATCCAAAGCTCAACTTTGCATGAATAAAAAGTCAACTCCGGCACCCCTTGGACAGTTTGAACCTCAACTTGTTTTGCTCATAACTTTCAAACCGTAGCTCCATTTTCAATGTGCTACTAGTTTATGAACTCGTGCCAATGTGTACTTTGTAACGGTACCTTAGTCAACCTAGAATTACAACCGGAACAAAAAGTCAACTTTTGACCCCTTTTCGGTCAATGATCAAAGTCAAAGTCAACGGTCAACCTCCGTCAACGTGCAAAAATTTCGATATGGTTCGAGACGGGGTGTTACATGCCTATTTAGAGACGCATTAATAAAGTGACTATTTAGCGACATATTAATAGAGTCGCCTATTTAGCGATACATTAATAGAGTTGACTATTTAGCGATGCATTAGTAGAATAGCCTATTTAGCAATGCATTAATAGAGTCGCCTATTTAACGACGCATCGACACTTTTAGCAACGCATTATTTGTTAATGCGTCGCCCCTTCTTTTTTTTTTAATTTTTTTAAATTTTGTGAAAAGTGATAAAAATAGTAAAAATATAAAAATAATTAAAATACAAAAAAATGAAAACTAGCTTCATCCAAAATGAATAGAATACAAAAATTTTAAATAAATATTTTGTCATAACAAATTAATTATCAAATAAATTAAATATCATCTCATTGACATATTTTTACATAATTTGTAAGCTATTGTATTTTTCATAACAAATTTAATACTAATTAAACTTCCATGAATGTATATTCATTGAGGAAGTTGACATCCTCTTGTTGACAATATTACATCCTCACACTGCATATGGAAACATTAAAAAAGTTATTAGAACTTATGCAAAATAAATAAAATATAATAATTATTAAATTTGTAATTTCGTAAATGAAAATTTAAAGAATATTAACATTGTTCTTAAGATTTGACGAGGCACATTTCTCCCCTCACAGTCATTACAAACATAGTCACTCTCACATTCATCCTCATTATCATTTTCATCGATACTTGGCAACTATATGACAAATGGATTGTGAGCCATCTTTGTATCTCCAAAAACATCTTCTTCAACAAAAGTACGATGTTGTGGTGAAGTTAAAACAATAGACCATCTTGAATCAAGTTGATCTTCAACATAAAATACTTGTTGAACTTAGCCAAATAATGTCAAGCAATATCACAAACATAATTTCTACAAAAGCAAGATTAATAAAACCCAATGAACCTAAACTGCAGTTAAAATGAAAAAAAAAAAAAAAAAAAAAGACACCCACCTCATGTCAAGAAAAAAGAAACTCACCTAAACGATGGAGACAAAGAAAGAAGAAAACCAAAAAATCACGAGGGCGACACAGAGAAATCCAACTTCTCGGCCGACGACAACGTAGACAAATGAAAAATGAAACCTGAAACATCTCACTCTTCAAGTCTCTCTTCGATTGCTTTCAAATCTAATATCGATTAGGTAGTGTACTTGATGTAGTTTTAAAAAAGAAAAAATGGATTCAAAGGAGCGCGTAAAAATTTTAAAACGCTCCAAAAATTTTCAAAGAATGGAGAGAACGCGCCTTTTCTCCCAATTGCATTTTTTTTCTTTAATTAATTTTTTATTTTTCAACTACAAATAAAAACTGAAAATATTTCTTAAAAATGCGAAGCAAAATATGAAAGATTGCTGTTTATTTTTCTGTTTTTCAAGTACACCTTTATCCTTTATAAAATTTGCATGTATTTCAAAATTTTTGTTTTTTTTAATTGAGAGAACATGTGACGTATTCTCTTCAAGAAGGGTCGTCTGTTCTTGAATTTTGGGATCAAGCGACGTATTATGGTCGAAAAGCATCGCCTGTTTCATTTTTTTATATTTTCTTTATAATCTTTAAATAATTTTTTAATTGTTAATCTACAAATATATTCATGTAGCAATCCAATGAACATAAATTCCATTGATCTAAAAATAGAAAATAGTTTTGTCAATACTCTTCTCAGTTATACATATATGTGAATAGACGAGGTGCAAAATATCTCAAAATCTAATTTGAGATAGGGTACCGAATATAGAATTCTAATTGAACAAGCATTTATTGACCAATTTATCTAGATAAGTATGTTAAATGAGCTTAACTTTCATGTGTTTGTGGTCATTGATAGTTTACTTGCTTTTAAAAATCGAAAGTCTATTAAATTGCTTTTTTTAAAAAATAAAATAAAAAATAATTGAAGGAACAGGCGACGCAATTCCATTAAAACACGTCGCCTGTTCCATTTTCTTTTTTTAATCTTTAATTAGTTTTGTTGATTGGTCATCTACAAATTAAAAAAAAAAAAAAGCATATTTGCAAAACTAAAAAATTACTAAAAATAACTTTCAAATTGAAAAAAAAATTAAAAATTGGTTGGGTGAAATCGCAACGCAGTTGTTTACAAATGCGTCGTCTTTTAGTCTATTTAGCGACTAGCTAGTTCTTGTTGTATTATTACATCCAAGTGATTTGGCCTGGTGGTGTGGTGAGTTTTTGAGAGTATAGGAGGTCCTAGGTTCAGTTGATGTTACGACCCTATTTTGATTTTTTTTTAAAATGTTTAAACAAAAAAATTGGAAAAAAAAAAAAAGCAACACATTTGTTGCAAAATGCGTCGCCTGTTCATCTATTTAGCGACTCATTGTTAAAATAATGCGTCGCCTAACACTATATTAGCTAGTTTTGTTGTATTAGTACATATAACTCATTTGGCCTGGTGGTGTGGTGATTTTTTGATAGTATAGGAGGTCCTGGGTTCAATTCTTGTTATGGTCCTATTTTGATTTTTCTTTTAGAATATTTAAACAAAAAATTGAAAAAAAAAAAAAGAACAGGAGACGCATTTGTTGAGAATGCATTGCCTGTTCATCTACTTGGCGATGCATTCTTAACATAATGCGTCGCCTAACACTATATTAACCAGTTTTTGCTGTATCAGTACATATAAGTCATTTGGCCTGGTGGTGTGGTGATTTCTTAAGAGTGTAGATAGTTTTGGGTTCAATTCTTGTCATAGCCCTATTTTGATTTTATTTTTTTTTAAATGTTTAAACAAAAAAATTGAAAAAAAAAAAAAAAGAATAGGCTACACATTTGTTGAAGAATGCGTCGCCTAATACGTCGCTTAACACTATATTAACTAGTTTTTGCTGTATCAGTACATATATGTCATTTGGCCTGGTAGTGTGGTGATTTTCTGAGAGTGTAGGAGGTCCTGGGTTCAATTTTTGTTATGGCCCTATTTTGATTTTATTTATTTTTAAATGTTTAAAAAAAAAAGAAAAAAAAAAGAATAGGCGATGCATTGTTTAAATAATGCGTCGCGTAACACTATATTAACCAGTTTTTGCTGTATCAGTACATATAAGTCCTGGTGGTATGGTGATTTCTTGAGAGTGTAGGAGGTCTTGGGTTCAATTCTTGTTATGGCCCTGTTTTGATTTTATTTATTTTTAAATGTTTAAACAAAAAAATTGAAAAAAAAAAAAAGAATAGGCAACGCATTTATTGAAGAATGCATCGCCTGTTCATCTATTTGGCGACACATTCTTAACATAATGCGTCGCCTAACACTATATTAACTAGTTTTTGCTGTATCAATACATGTATGTCATTTGGTCTGGTAGTGTGGTGATTTCTTGAAAATGTAGGAGGTTCTGGGTTCAATTCTTGTTATGGTCCTATTTTGATTTTATTTCAATTCTTGTTATGGCCCTATTTTGATTTTATTTATTTTTAAATGTTTAAAAAAAAGGAAAAAAAAAAGAATAGGCGACACATTTGTTGAAGAATGCATCACCTGTTCATCTATTTGGCGACGCATTGTTTAAATAATGTGTCACCTAACACTATATTAACCAGTTTTTGCTGTATTAGCACATATAAGTTATTTGACTTTGTGGTGTGGTGATTTCTTGAGAGTGTAGGAGATCCTGGGTTTAAATAATGCATCGCCTAACACTATATTAACCAGTTTTTGTTGTATTAGTATGCACAAGTTATTTGGCTTGATGGTGTGGTGATTTCTTAAGAGTGTAAGAGGTCTTGGGTTCAATTCTTGTTATGGCTCTATTTTGATTTTATTTATTTTTAAATGTTTAAACAAAAATAATGAAGAAAAAAAGAACATGTGATGCATTTGTTGAAGAATGCAATGCATCGCCTAACACTATATTGACCAGTTTTTATTGTATTAATACATACAAGTCATTTGGCCTGGTGGTGTGGTGATTTCTTAAGAGTATAGGAGGTCTTGGGTTCAATTCTTGTTATGGTCCTATTTTGATTTTTTTTTTTAAATGTTTAAACAAAAAAATTGAAAAAAGAAAAAGAACAAGCGACGCATTTGTTGAATATTGCATCGCCTGTTCATCTATTTGGCGACGCATTCTTAACATAATGCGTCGTCTAACAGTATATTAATCAGTTTTTGCTGTATCACTACATATAAGTTATTTGGCCTAGTGGTGTGGTGATTTCTTGAGAGTGTAGGACGTCTTGGGTTCAATTCTTTTTATGGCCCTATTTTGATTTTATTTTTTTTTTAATTGTTTGAACAAAAAAATTGAAAAAATAAAAAAAAGAATAGGCGATGCATTTGTTGAAGAATGCGTTGGCTGTTCATCTATTTGGCGATGCATTCTTAACATAATGCATTGCCTTACACTATATTAACTAGTTTTTGCTGTATCAGTACATATATATCATTTGGCCTGGTGGTGTGGTTATTTCTTGAGAGTGTAGAAGATTCTGGGTTCAATTCTTGTTATGGCTCTATTTTGATTTTATTTATTTTTAAATGTTTAAACGAAAAATTGAAAAAAAAAAAAAAAAAAAAAGAGGCGATGCATTTTTTGAGGAATGCGTCGCCTGTTCATCTATTTGGCGACACATTCTTTAAATAATTCGTCGCCTAACACTCTATTAACCAGTTTTTGTTGCATTAGTACATACAAGTCATTTGACCTGGTGGTGTGGTAATTTCTTGAGAGTCTAGGAGGTTCTGAGTTGAATTCTTGTTATGGTCATATTTTGATTTTATTAAAAAATCAAAAAAAAAAAAAGTGAAGAGAGAACAGGCGACGCACAATTTTATTGGTGCGTCACCTGTTAACTATATATATATTAAAAATTGATGCGTCGCCTGTTAACTATATATATATTAAAAAAAAAAAACTCTCAGTTTTGGTGCACTAATATTTTTATTAATTGTTATTATTAAAATAAAATTCGATTGATTAAAGGATCTAAAAAAAAAAATGTGAAGAGAGAACAGGCGACGCACAATCTTACTGGTGCGTCGCCTGTTACACATATAAAAAATAAATAAATAAATAAACAAAAAACAACCTCAATTATATTGCTCTAATATTTTTATGGGTTATTTTTTAAAAATGTTTGAACAAAAAAATTGAAAAAAAAAAAAAAAGAATAGGTGACGCATTTGTTGAAGAATGCGTCGGCTGTTCATCTATTTGGCGATGCATTCTTAACATAATGCGTCGCCTAACACTATATTAACTAGTTTTTACTGTATTAGTACATATATGTCATTTGGCTTGGTGGTGTGGTAATCTCTTGAGAGTGTAGGAGGTCTTGGGTTCAATTCTTGTTATGGCTCTGGGTTGCATCAGTACATATAAGTCATTTGACCTGGTGGTGTGATGATTTTTTAAGAATGTAGGAGGTTCTGGGTTCAATTCTTGACGCACAATCTTATTGATCTTAACATAATGCGTCGTCTAACACTATTTTATTTTTTATTTTTTCATTGCATTACATCTTAAACAAGGACTCTAAATATATATGTTCATGAAGAGTTCTAAGACTATCTGATTACATTCTTTTTACTCTTCTCAATAGCTATTTAAATAAAACACAAAAAACCGAGAGACACATTCTTGAAACTTTTGACTCAAGATTATTTTAATTAATTTCTAACATGACAAAATTTTAGTTGACGAAGGATACAAACTTTTATATTTCATTTTTTCACTACTTGTTGCCTTTTGAAAAATAATAATAATAAGTAACTTCCCCTTCTTCTTTTTGACCTTTTTTAATTTTTGGGTGATAAATTTTCAGAGATATAATAATTGAGTAGTCCAACAAAACAATGAAATTAGGGCTTGCAATATTCGAGTAGTTGTCGGAAGCTCATGGGCTAAACCCAAATCAGCTGAGAAAAATGGACTGTGCAGGGCTACATTTTCTTGTGGGTCATTTCTAACCAGCTTGCCCCGAACCCGAATTAACATTGGGTAGTTCCTTGTTCACTGTGCTTCTGTACGACCAATCGGTGGGCATCAAATCCGACACCAAAGTCAATGGGTCAATGTTACCCCTATTTTTGGAGATATGTTGCAGGTAAAGTTTATATTAAATTAAAATTTAATTACTACATATTACCAAAAAACCTTAATTCCTACGTACTTTATTGTTACTGGTTTTTTTATTATTATTATTTTTTTTTTTTGTAGCATAACATTTGGAAGCGGGACAAATATTTATATCCGAAGGCCAGAGATACCTACAAATTGACCAAATCAAGATTATAACTTTGTTTGGAAAAAATACTATACCGGATTGTCCACATATATATATATATATATTCTCTCTCCTTGGGTCCAGCTAATAATCACCAACAATAAGTTCAATAGCGTGGTACATATAGGACATTATCGAAGAATGTATGTCCAAGAATGCCTTGTGCCAGTATTTTTGTGTCAAATTTGAAAAATAAAATAGGATATGGACCAATCAAAGTGTTACTCTCGGAAGAAAATCCACCGGCATACAAGGAAACCACTCTTAGAAATTACCTCGCGCAAAACTATTTGAAGGGTCTTGACGGCAGTCCGGACTAAACTATTACAAATTGTGAAGTTTGGTACTAGAATATAATAAAAAAGTCCCCATTTAATGGACACACATACAGTTGGTTGGATTGAAATCAGGACCTTCTTGTGTGTTTTAGAATGTACTGAAAAATAAAGTGAAAAAAAAAAAAAAATTTGTATGGCTCCGTATTAGTAGTCTGATATGTATGGAGTGTTTTATATATGTTACCAGGAAATTATTATATATTGTTTAACATGTGATACAATAATTAATTATTATATTGACATTATTTGTTTACGCCACTGACGAAAAAAAAAAAAAAAAATCAAAGTTCCGTTGTAGATATAGTTCAGATAACCAGTGACTATATATTTAATGGATCCAGATATGAGCCTTATCCATGTTTTTTGTGAAAGGACTATAGTCTGTCTCCATATTCAATAGAAAGCTTCTATAATTTTGCGTTTGTTACTTCTTATTTCATTGTTAGCTCTTTAATCTCTATTTTTACAGATTGGGATCGGGAAAATCCAAGGCTGATATCATAAGGAACTTAATATTAAAAATTTCAAGACTTGCATTTTTGTCTTATACCCTTATCTTTCTTCTTCCTTTTCTATTTCTTACCTCTACACTGATGGGACCCACATATTCCCTATAAGATTATAAGGAATTTTAGTTATATTATAAGATGAGATTATAAGGAATTTTAGTTAGATTATATCCCAAGATTTATAATTTTGACTTCCACACTTCTTTTTCTTCTTTTATTTCTCCCTCCACCGCAGTGATGGGACCCACATATTGTAGGAGTTAGGGTAGTACGCAATAGGCATCTGGACCCCACCACAATAATTTCGTATTGTTTTTTTACTTCTTAATTTCATCGCTGATTAGTTCTTTAGTTTCCATTTTCAAAGGATAAGATAGCGAGGAACTTATATTAGAAATTCCAAGACTTATACTTTTGTTTTCCACCCTTCCTTTTATTCTTCCCTTTTTATTTCTCACCGTGATGGGACCCACATATTCTGGGGAGTAGCATAGATTTTTCCCTTCTCGTAAGTGTTTCGGCCTTTTAAGTGGGTGTAAGCAATAGGCATCTTGCCCAACCACAATAATTATGAATTGTTTTTTTTTGTTCTTAATTTTGTTAATTAATTCTTTAATTTCTATTTTTAAAGGATGAAATAGTAAGTAACGTACTTATATTAGAACTTACTTATTTTTGTCTTCCACCTTTCTTTTTTCTTCTTCATTTTTTCTATTTTCCTCTCTTTCTTTTTTTTAAATAGAATATTAATATAAATTTGATTAAGTGGACTATATGTAGGTCTTAGATTGATTTTTTCAATAGTTAATATTTTTTATTTTAACTAAGGTATAATTGTGTAGAGCTTGTTAATACGAATTCATAAATTGGCGGCACGCCAAATTCTGAACTATAGATAAAAAATTATGGTTCTGAGAAGTTTTAAATATCAATTTTATTTCAGTATCCAAATCAGTCACAAGTTTTTTTATCTGTTAGTGGTCCAAAGGTCTATATAAGCTTTGGGAAGCGTGCCAACAAGGAAATAAATTCTAAAATACCATCTTTACCCTCCAAACCCTGAGAAATTCCTCCCCAGACCCGTGGGTGGTCATTTTGAACCCGTTTACTGTCCAATTGGGTTATTGCCTTTTTTGCCCGATCCGGCCACCCACTATATACATGCGCCACCCTAGGAGAAAGCCCACATGGCGGCAAGCTTGACCGTGAAATTTCACGGTGAACGGCCAGCGAACGCACCCAGATCGGACCGCGTGAAGTCCACGGTGGCCGGCTAGGTGGGATTTTTGTGTTTTCTGACCATTCTAGGCCAATCCATACACCCCTCTCCCCATTTTTGGATCCTTTAAACTCATTTCTATGCTCATTTTACCTAAATTCTTCAACGTTTGAGAGTTATGACAATGGGGAGTTCAGCCGAGATTTCCATCAAGTTTTCCGGCCACCGGAGGACCGTTTGGACCGAGATGAGCACACCATTATGTTTCTTATCTATTGGAATTTCCATAGATATAAAGTTTGTGAATTTTGGATGTCGTTTGATAATTTTTTTATTTTTGGACCAATTAGTTAAATACTAGATAAATTGGGATTGTGTTTAAACAAAATTGGTCAAATTGGTTAAAATTGAAGTTGGATTATTGAAATTAGATATTATTAGGGCCCATTAGAAGGTTCAATTTCAAAAATTAGCCTTCAGGTGAAAAGTCCTAATTTTGGATACCGGATGCTAAGGATATGCAGTATAATTGAACCGTCAGTATCCAATTTATGTAATTTTACAGTGGTATAAATTATTTTAAGACATTTGGTTCATACAAGTGTCTTTAGTTTAGTTATTGGAGCCTGAAAATATTTTATTATATTAAAGGTACTCGAGTTGAGCCTGGAGGCTATCCCACAGAGAAGCAAAGTGAGTCTCAGCAGTATTGTGAGTGATTATATTTTTAAAATGTTTTGGGCATGTAGCATAATATATATGGCTTGGTTAATTTACGTATATATCATTTGATAATATATATGGTTCGGTTAATTTACATATATATATATATATATATCATTTAATTTAAATTATTACTTTATGCATATATAAATATCAGCATTTACATATATGTGTTATTATTTTATACAAATTTTGATAAGATTTTAAATGGTTTCTAACTCTGATAAGTTCATAGTGAACTTATGGATCATGTTATTAAATATCTTGGTATTTAAATTGAGATTTTAAATTATTTTGAAAAATAATTGATTTGTAAAAGTAGATTGAAAATTATATGATTTTAAGCATATCTAAATATTTTATAATTTTATGTGCTTAAAATTAGTTTATGGTGAATATATTTCACTGTAGTATTTCTAGTTTTAGCATGAAATGATAATTTGAAAATTTTGAAATACTTAAATAAGCGGTTGAATTAGAATATTAAATTATGATTTATGATACAGTATTGTTTGGAAAAGTATATATAATCTTATAAGATTGTTTTAAAGATATTGTATTGGTTATTTTAATTGATGTATCATATAGTACCAGTGTTTTAGATAAGTATTATATTATAACATGCAATTTGCCACGGTACCGTGAGGTTGGGTACCTACTGACGATTTATTATTTCTATGATATCTTTTATATATCGAGGGTTGTGAGGTGAATATATCTCACGGTTTATAGTTTGATATATCTTATGGTACATTGTATATGTTTTAAGTATATTGTTAGTTTTCAAATATTGTGGTTATTACTGCACTTTTATAATTATTTTATAAAATTGTGTTTATAATATTTTATGCTCAATTTTTATATCTTGATTTAGACAATGTATAATATTATGTTGATCGTTCACTTTATATCTTTTGAGAATTGATTTTACGATATGGAATTGGGATACAAGTTTGGGTTTTATGAAATGATTTTTAAACGGAAAACTTTTTCAAACGAGTGAAACGAGAGGTCTTGAGAGAATGTTTTAATAAAATAAATTATTATTTTTCTATTATACTATGTCACTCACTGAGATTTCTTTATCTCACGTTTTATTTGTTTTAAATTTGTTCCCCTAGGTCCAGATAATTAATAGCAGTCTACTTCGCACATCTTTTGTCACTTTGTCCTTTTCACTATGACATCTGTATTTATCTTTTTTAATCCATCTTTATCTTTCTGAATTTATTTATTACTTATTTATACTTCTAAACTTTGCAAATACTTTTAAAATGTTTTGATCTAATTATTGAACTCAATAAAGCTCATATTATTTACATGCATAGTTATGGTCTGTGATATAATAGATCAATTGTGAACTTTTATACTATTATAATTTTATTTATATATATATATATTGAAATATTATTGCTATGTATATTGTTCGTTATTTATATTTTAAATAAGATTCCATTAGATATCTTTTAAGAATTATCCGGTAAAATTTCATTAGATGGGACTTACTTAAAAGATCTTGAAAAAGTTTATGAGACGGATTCTATCCTTATGGGGAGTAGGGTGGTATGCAATAGGCATCTCGCCCCAACCACAATAATTTCGTATTGTTTTTTTGATTCTTAATTTCATTGTTGATTAGTTCTTTAATTTCTATTTTCAAAGGATAAGATAGCGAGGAACTTATATCAGAAATTCCAAGACATATACTTTTGTTTTCCACCCTTCGTTTTATTCTTACCTTTTTATTTCTCACCTCTAGTACCATGATGGGACCTACATATTCGGGGGAGTAGCATAGATTTTTCCCTTCTCATAAGTGCTTGTCCTTTCACTTGGGTGTAAGCAATAGGCATCTTGGCCCAACCACAATAATTATGAATTGTTTTTTTTTCTTCTTAATTTTGTTAATTAGTTCTTTAATTTCTATTTTTAAAGGATGAAATAGTAAGGAACTTACTTATATTAGAACCTACTTATTTTTGTCTTCCACCTTTCTTTTTCTTTTTCCTTTTTTCTATTTTTCTCTCTTCCTCTTTTTTAAATAGAATATTAACATATATATTATGGTTTTCTTTTTTCTTTTTAATTGATGTTTTACGTCTTTGCCACTCATACTGTAGAACTATAAACTAACCAACTTCTATTATTAGAATATTTTTCTGTTCATCAAAAAAAAAGGGAGAATCATTGTTATATAGACTAGAGGCATGTATTCTTCATCTTGGTTCTTGTATTTTCCTTTTGATTTTAATTGTATATATTAACACCATGCATCATGATGCTAGTACATGCCCTTATAAATATTAGTTAATTTTGTTGTTAAGAGAGAAAATAAAAAATAAAAAAGGGGAGAACTTTCAATAAAAACAAAACTTTTAATTTTTTTCCAATCTTGCGTTTTTTTTTAGCTTTTACTATATTTTATTTTTTCAAACTACTACTAAACTTATTGACCCCCCAAAAAAAAAAAAAAAAAAAAAAACCATATGGTGGTGCTTTTTAAATTGCTTATCTATTTTTCTCCAGACATGCAATCAATTGTTAAACCGAATAATCATTTTGGTGAAAAATAACCCAATTCTGAAAACTAAAAAAATTAAAAAAAAAAGATTTTGAGAGTGGGACCCACGAACGTCCATGGACCATGCAGCTATTATATAACATTAAATACATTTTTCTACTTTTCTATCTTTTTTTTTGATAAACGGCAAATTCATTCCAAAGAAAGAAAATCACAAAAGCCTCCAAAAAAGGAAAGATTACAAATCTAAACTGGAGCCAACGCAGTCAGCAGCAAGAGCGTCTAAAATATCCCTAGGCAGGGATTCAAAACAGAAACTATCAAGAACAAAACATAACTCTTCATACAGAGCTTTCTTGGCCACAAGGTCTGCCAGATCATTGGACTCCCCAGAGTTTCAGCAAATCTTCCAATTGTAATAAGAGAACAACGAACGTAGAGAAATAAAGTCATATTTCTGTCATATGAATGCACTTTTCTGTCATGTTTGGCTTACGGACGGGGGCTACAGGACATATGTCGTGTCTGTAAAAACCAACTGTACTTCAAACCTCTCTCATTCCAATTCACTTTGTTATTTCCTTTCAAATCCGACACTTAGACAAAGACAAAATATTATTATTATTATTATTTTCTATAACTATATATAAAAACAGAATGCACAGCACTGTTATAAATTTTCGGGCCTTCTGAAATTTATTCACTGCTCTCTCTCTTGCTTGAGGTGTATGTATGGTGTATGTGAAAACGAGCTCTCTCTCTCTCTCACTTTCTTGAGATGTGTGCTTCTCTATGGAAATGAAGAAAAAGACTAATCGTAAACAAAACACACACACTCTCTTTCTCGCGCTCTCTCTCTCTCTCTCTCTCTCTCTCTCTCTCTCTACTTCTCTCTCTTCTTGGATTTTTTTCCATATACATAAAATAAGTTTTTTATTCCTATAATAATGATAGGACTCCCCTTTATCCTTTGTTTTTTGAAAAAGATAATTTTATCACTCTCTTCATTGTTTTTTTTTCTAATTTACATTTCATATTATTTTTAAAAAAATAATAATAAATGCGAGAATGGGCATTTGATTTTTTTGAATGCATTATTTTGCTCATTTAATTATACTATAAACATGGGATAATGTAACGTGCCTCTTCCCACTTAATTAACATCACAAATTAGTAGCTTTAACCACTATTGAATCTTTAATATTTTAATATACTGTAATACAATGTTCCAAACCTACCCTGACGGAAGTAATGCGTATACAATCGTTTTATACAAGCCAATACATTTAGGAAAACATATTAGATTTTAATTATATTTCCTTTTTTTTCCCCAAAAAGGTAAAAGAAAATGACCAATAGCTCCGTCATATTTTATAATATTTAAACGAAATCTTAAGGTGGTCCCACAATCGCTATCATTTTGTTTTTTTTTTTTTTTTTTTATGTTACAATCGCTATCATTTGGATAATTGAATCTTGGGAGTGGCTAACACTTTTTGTAGGTATCAATTCTATACACCATAGATGTCCCTTTATTACCATTTTGCCACCGCTTGAGCTAATGCAAAACCGACGCTAACAATTCGCTCCTAGGTTTAGCCAAAACCATTTATGACGTCAACTTGGCAGCCATCAAATTTCAAAGGCAAATGCCCAAATCGTACGGTGCCTAAAAAGATAAACTCTCAGTGTGCGCTGCGTATCTGTGGCGTACATTAGCAATAACGTATAAGAAATTTCTATATTGTGCGCATTCAAAAATGTCACTTCAAACCTAGACAACGCCTCTCTCTCTCTCTCTCCTGTTTGTGGAAAATTTTCTAATACTCCCGGAGTAGTAGAGAAGGCTCAAAACTGCTCCTTTTACAGTTATGACACCTGTCCAGCTTTCCACGTCGGAAAGCTTGGCAAAGGCAGAAAACTTGCTCTGTTTCTTCACGTCGTTAGCTTTCCATGTCCAAGTGTCTTTCTCTAGTCAATCTTCCTCCCTTCTGTCCTCTCTCTTCTGCCATCTTCCATCCCACTTCCTCTCTTTCCTACTTCTTTCTTGGCTTTTGGGCTCTCATATCTTACAAACTTGGTCTTCACTGGCCGGCTTTGGCACTTTGCAACAATTTTTTTTAAAAAAAAACATACTTAACAACAATTAAACCTGACTATTTTGCAGTCTTTTGCAAAAAGAGCCTCTAATAACATAATTAATGTTACTCCTTTTGTATTAAAATAACTATTTTTTATATTTATTAACCTTCCAAATTTAGTTTCAAATGGGTCTCCAAGGTTTCCAATTTTTAATTTTAGCTTTTTAAATTTAAGATGGGCGATTTTTATCTGGGTTTGAAGAATATATATATGTTTCTCTTTGGTTGGGATGGGATGGGAGGTGCCGTGGTGGTATCCTCTGGGTTTACTTGTTTGAGAAATTGGTCTTAAAAAGAGATCTGAGATTTGATTGAAAGATTAAAGAAAAATGCAAGCAAATCTTGCAAACCAGGAGAAGAGAAAGAGGCTTGGGGAAGGACTGGAAAGTCATGAATAAAAAATAAAAATAAAAAAAAGATATTGTTCCTTTAGATCCGAAGGTGAGAGAAAATCTGCTATTCGCATCTCTTTTCTGGGTTTTGATTTTTTATTTTTCCCTCCTTTTTGGGAAGTTTTGAATTTCTTTCTTTTTTTTTATAGGGAGGTTTTGATGTTTACTGTAAAATCTTTTTCTGTTCAAAAATATGGAAAATATTTTTGTTGGAAAAAAAAAATTATGGAAAATATATTAACAATACTTAGAGAGAGAAAGAGACATTGTGGGAAAGGAGAGCTCATGGTTACCATTACAAAGAACGGAGAAAACGGAGAGGTTAACGATTTTTGCAAATGCCATGTTAGCATATGACACGGATTAAAGCCGCCACACGGCATTAAATATATGGAAGGAGTTTAAAACCATTCAGTACTTGAAATTTTTCCCTACACTGTGATGGTTTTGAAGGCCAATCATCCACAGCTCCATTTTCAATTTTCCATTTGCAGTTTTTGCCTTTGGATTGTCTTTGTTGGGTTGTATAATTATATTTGGCTTCTGACATAATTTCTGCTTTATTTTTTATATTTTTTTTTAAAATTTTTTTTAATGTTTTAATTATTTTTTTAATGTTTGATTGTTCCAGTGAAAAAAATATCGATATTGATGGAAATATCAAAAGTATAATTTTACGAAAATATCGATAAAATTACGGAAACTGTAAATTTTTAATTTAGAATACAAATTTTTATATATGAGATAACTAATATAGTAAAATTATATAAAAATACAATAATTAGAATATGATAATCATAAAATATTCTATAAATATTACAAATGATTTATAAGTGAATAAAATATAAAATTAATTAGCACCAAAATATAAAAAATTTAACAGATAATAATAAAATACAATAAATTCTCAAATATAATCCTTAATACGTTATTAATACCAAAAAAATTGCTTTGTTATTCAAATTAATGATCATATCTTGATGTTTCCCGTGTATAATAATAGGCATTCCAACTCATCATATTAAAGAACTTTTCTATATAATTGTGGATGTGCCAAGTATATCTTTCTCTATCAATTCCAACCAATTGTCCAAGTGGAGGATAATATGGATTTATCCAATGAGGAGTATAACATTCATTTTGAGATATGGGATAATTGAAGATATAAACATCGTAATCATTGTGAGAATTATGTGATCTCATTTGATCAATTGGATACACATTTTACACTTTCATTCACATTCTTAAAAAAAAATAAAAATAAAAATCAATAACCAAAAAAAATAAAAATTCCTGTCTTGTTCTCTTTAGCCATCTTTGTGTATCCCCATTCCCTTTAGCCATCTCTTCCTCTTTTCTTTCCCGTCCCTCTCTTTCCCTTCAGCCATCTCTTTCCCTCTCTTTTCAGCCAGATCACAACCAACCCTCTCTTCTCGGCCAATCACACTCACATCACAACCAGGGAAACAAATTCACAACACACAAACCAGATCACATTCATAAACGCACAAACATACACAAACCAAACAGCAGCAGATCACAAACACACACACACACACACACAAAGCAAATCAGATCTTAGATCACAACCACACACACACAGCGGCCGATATCTCCTCGAAAATTCCACCGATAACCGACGACAATCCATCAATTTCTCCTCCAATTTTCCACCATATCCACCCAAAAAATGAAATCCCCATCGACATCTGCATTTCCAGTCCAAACCCGTAGATTCCGGTGACATTCCTCTGGTAACTATGACGGAAACTCTTTTCCCTCCCTTTCAGTGTCGGCGGTGGATGACAACTGACATTATTGGCGACTTTTCGCCGGTCTTGACAACATTTGCTTCCCTAGTTGTTCCTTTATAATCTACTTTTTTATTTTTATTTTTTAGTTTTTTGGGATTACTTATAGACAGAGAAAGTGAGATTTGGCATCTAACCGAATTTGTTTTTTTTTTTTTTAATATTTTCTATCACTTCCTTTTCTTTTTACTTAATATTTTAGTTTTCTTTTGTTATTTTTCAATTTTATCTTCAATGCTCTAATTATTATTTTCTTCTTTATAACATTTGGTTGTTCCTTTACATTCTTTTTTTTTTTTTTAGCACTTATAGATAAAAAGTGAGTTAGATTCTTTATTACATATTTATATAAAAGGATTCTAAAAAAGATGGCCAAATGATCAAATAGAAAAAAAAAAGTTAAAAAAATGTAGAGATTATTTGCTGGTTTTGGATGAGCAAAACCATGCAAAAAATGAATAAATAAAAAATCAAGAAAAAGGCAAGTTTTGGATTTACTGGGTTTGATAGTAGGTTTGGACAAGTAAAATTAGGTTGTTATGGAACTTTATTTTTGGCATACTTTTTTATTTATTCTTTTGAGTAGTTAATGAATAAGTAATAAAAATACAATGATATGAAACAATTAAAAGAAGAAACTATTTTTGGTTATTTTTATTGATTTTGTGTTTTTTTTTTTAAAACAACTTCTAAAATTTGATTCCATTTAGAAAAAGCTAACTTAATGTAGAATTTTTCTTTTTGTTTAGTTTAAGGATAGTTAAAATTGATCTTCATGATAAATTACTGTAGAAAGATAATTTTTTGTGCTTTTATTATATTTTATGTCATAATAGTTATAAATTTTGAAAATTAAATGTATTATTCTTGTTTTGAATATAAATATAGCTATTTTTTTTTATCAAAAATATTCAAAAAAAAAGGCAAAGTAATTGTTCAAACATGCTAAATGAGATGACCTTTTAATATGTTATAAAGAATTTAGTTTGGAAGCAAATCGAAATTAGCATGATCGTAGAATTTGGAAAGCAAAAATGGAAAGCTTTGATTTTTTTGTAAATTTGATATCTTTTTTGGCTCTTATATTCTAACATAATATGATTTTTCATGCAGATATAAATTTTTGACTAATAACTTTGTTATTCAGAACTTTTTATTAATATTTTCTTAGATATTGACCAAAAAATTAAATTTTTTTCTTAGGTTAATAAAAAAAATAACTTTGAAAACTATTACAATTTATCAATTTGTTATGTTCTATAAATTACAAAAACTCTCATATTATTTCATAAAATGTTATTAATCCTTTTTTTTAATTAATTTCTTTATTTAAATGTTGTGGGTATAATTTAAAAATAAATTAGCAAACTTAATTTGATTTATATCATAAAATTTTTCTTTAGCTCATTAGTTGTTAGCGAGGACAAAGATTGAAAGACTTGAAATTTTTGCATGAGAAATTTTATGCAAAAAAGATGGTCGGCACACCATAAATTTTATCTTTTTTTTTTTTTTTTTTTTCCTTCCTCGATAAGTAGCACACCGTAGGTCATATAAAATCTATAATCGATGGTGTGTGCATAAATTGTAATATTTTTAAAAATTTTCTTCTTTTTTTTTTCTTTCTTTTTCTTCCAAAAATTATAAATATGTACATATGTTTATATAAATTGGAAGTTTCATTGATCTATTTTTTATTGTTGTTAACTTCAATATATTAATCAAAGTTAACAGAATAATTTGATGTTAAACCAAACAGTATCTTTTAATCTATTTAATAAAAACATCGTACCTACAATTCAAAATTTCATTCATATTTAATATTTCTTTAATTGAATAGTTTATTTTATTGCATTACTGTTTCTTTAAATGTTTCTATTTTATTTAAAATATTATAAATTACTGTTTATTTGTTTGTTATTTTAAAATTAACATTATAAATTAAAATTATATTTTAAATAAAAAAAAGTTTATTTAACACTATTAAATCATGTTCCACGTGAAACGCACGGGGCCATACCTAGTTTTTTGATAAAACCCTTGTAGTTTCTCTTCTGCTCACTGCACTTTCCTCCCTTTTCCATCTTCTTTCCCTCGCTTTCTCTCCTCTGTCTGTCTGTCTGTCTCTTTCTCTCTCTTTTCCGTTTCTTGCTCAGATTTTTTGCTGCTGAAATTCTCTCCTGACTTTTCATGAACATCACAATGTGATGACTTCTTCTATTTTTCTTTTATTTTCTGGCAGACCAAGCTCTCTCACAGTTCAGTGTTGACTTCCTTTTTTCTGCTCCTTTTTCGGTTTTGCATGAGGTAATTTTTCTCCATTTTTTGTATTTTTTTTATTAGGCAAATTTTTTTTTTGGTATTAATTAGTCATTGTTTTTCCTGTAATTTTCATATCCCGTTTTATGGTGTTGAAATTTTGTTTTATCTAATTTTTGCTGGGTTATTATTGTGGACGGTCATCTTCAACCAAAATTTATTAATTAAATTTGGCTAATATCTTAATTTGGTTTGATGGGTCATGTTTGAATGTGCCACATGTTTGTATGATTGTACTTGGCTATTACTCTTTTGGTATAATTTTTGATATGCTGATAATAATGTAAAACTTGCATGTAACTTAGGGACATTCTGTGAGGGCTTTCAACTTTTGTGACCCCATTTTGATTTGCTTAGTGTGTTGGTGGTCAAACAATCATTAAACCACTGTCATCTGTGAAATTTTGATTTTTTTTTGGATTTTTGGATTTATTTATGTATTTATTTATTTTAATGCTTGGATAAGCCCCTGCTCGGTGAAAATGGATAAGCCCCTGCTTGGTGAAAATGTGTGTGCTCTTGACCACCTTCCCCTTCAAATGATAGCATGCTTGAGATAAGAGATGTGCACTTGGACTTGTGGTTAATACCAATAAGATGTGCAAATAATGGTTTGATGTGTCTATTAATAGTTAAGTAGGATGCTGGAAGCTATTAGTCCAGTTAAAAGACCATTTGATATTTGGCAATTAAAGTTTTAATTTTGGTGGTTTTCTCCCATTTTTTCATGGATTTGTCTAAAGAATATGATTCTGGTTAAACATTTTAAAACTTGTTTTGGTGTTTTCAATTTGGAAGTAGAAGTTGGTGAAATATTTACCACTACTGTGCTCTCGCTTTCTGATTATTTTTGCTTGCACGAGCTTATCGGTTCTCATGTATAAATTAATTTAACCGTTTGTAGAACGCCTAACAGTCCTGACCTAGATGTATTGTTCTTTGTGGTTTTAATTTGCGTCATCCTTCATAATAAGCTTATTGTATTTCGAATTTCATGCTTAGGGTATATAGATGGTCAAATAGAGTGTAAATCTGACTTTACACTGGATAATCACGGCAAGCTGGCTTCTGATGCTTGATGCTATTGTAACTTATATATATATATATATATATATATATATATGTTACAGTAAAAATAACATTGATACGCTGGTTATAATTAATTTATAGTGACAAAGTCTTAGCTATAAATGTAAAAATTATCACTTAACAGTGTATCTGTGAAAGAAAAAAGTGTTCCCCTTTAAAATCCGTGGCCAACAAAAAATCGTTGTCACTAATAAAAGAAGAAAATTTTGTCAATGTAAAGCCACAATGACAAAGCTACAGTGACAAACTAGCTACAAATATAAAAAGAATAATTCTAAAAGGGGAACTTTACGAAGAGTGAAACAAGAGATCTTGATAGAAAGGTTTATAGAAATAAAATATTATTTTTTTATTATACTATGTCTTTTCCTATTTATCTTTATTCTTAGACAAATTCGCATTGGCTGTATTACTTAAATTTTACAAATACTCTAAGAATGCTGTAACATAAATTATGAATACAGTAGTGACCTTATTATATATGAGTACTAATGGTTAGTGGTGCGAAGGGCCATAGATGCTGACTATAGTTGTGGACTTGTGCACTGTTGGGGCTCTTTTTTATATGTTGAGGTATTATTTGATAATTACATGTGTTATTTGTCCATGGTTGAGTGAGATTTCATTGGGTTTTCTCTAAGGATTATCCAATGGGACTTTCCTATACAGAACAATTCAGGAGTTCTAGGAGGGTTCTCGGATCAAGTCTTGTCAACCCATGCATTTTTTCATAGATGCATCCTTCACATATGTTTCCTTCCGTGTGAGAAGATGGTAATCCTATCACCATATTCTTTTCTTTTAACAGCTTCATTCCATTAATATTCAAATAACCATATCTCAAATGCCATAGCATAGATTAATCCATATTTTTTAGACATTAAAGCACAACTTTTTAATGACATTGAGAAAGGAAAAACTTAGTTTGAGTCCATTTTTATTTGAACAATTTTCTGATTATTTTTCTTGTCAATGATCACACATTTATCTCCTTCAAATTTTACCAGATAGCCTTTTTGAATCAAATGTCCCACACTCCACAAATTCTGTGCTAAACCAGGAACATAAAGAACATGAATAAACTTGGAGTTACCTTCATTAGTTTCGACAACAATGACTCCTTTTCCTTCAACTTTTGTAAACTTGCCATTTCCAAGCTTTACTTCAGATTTTACTCCATCCAAGCTAACAAAAACTTTATCTATTTCCCGTCATGTGGTTGGTGCCGCCTCTATCTAGACACCAAATGTCATGGAGTACTTCTTGAGTATTAATGCAGGTATAAAAAAGTTGATTTGAAGATTCTCCTCTTTTAGAAAAATTAGCTTCCTCTTTTCCACGATACCAACGATCTTTCTCCATGTGATTAGGATTTTTACAGCTTGTGCACTTTCTAAACCAGCAATTTTTTTCCTACATGATTATTTTCTTGCAAATATTGCAACGAGCATCAGTTCTGGAATTAACTAGCGGCCCATGATTGCTTCTGCCTCTCCCTCCTCTGTGACCATGGTTAGAATTTGAAGCTCCCCTTCTTGCTTGATATCTTTGCGATTGATTATGGGGCTGCTGTCTTTTATTTTCTGCGTAATTCTTCCTTTTTGGAATTTTAAGCTTTGACTGAAAGGCTTGTTCTATAGGCTGCTCCTTGAACCTACTAAATCTCTTTTCATGTGCTTCAAGAGATCCCATCAACTCACGCAAAGTTTAAACAGATCTTTTCCTCAATTGCTGCAACCACATGCTCAAACTTTGCAGGAAGACTTCTAAGAATTTTATGTACAACTTTTCTGTCCTCAAGTATATCGCCAAAACTTTTCATTTGGTTTACAAGTTCAACCACCTGGGAAGAAAATTCTTTGATATTTTCATTGTCTTTCATTGACAAATTATCAAAATCCCTCCATAGATTTTGTGACTTAATATAAATAACTTTTTCATTGCCTCGGAATTCCTTTTGTAATATTTCCCATGCATCCTTAGCCTTTTTAATTCCAAAAATTCTAGGGTAGATGGATTTGCTTACCCCTTGTCGAATGTATCCCAGGTCAGAAGCATTTTTCATCCGATTCTCTTTGTATAATTTTTGTTCGTCTTGTCTCCAAGTTGAACTACCCTGTGTTGCAGGCTCTTCTAATCTTTCTCAATTAAATCCCATAAATCTTCAAATAAGAAATCATTCTGCATTTGAGAGCTCCTTGTGAATAGCTGAACATGGAGCTCCTTGTGAGAGCTCTTTGATATATTTTGCAGGATTTTTGAAATTGCTCCGATACCACTGTTGGGTTCCGTATGCTCAAAAAACAATCTTGAGATATAAGACAAACAGAACACCAGATAGAAAAATATATCATTATGATGTTAAACGATTTTTTATTTTTTTTCATAAGAAAGGCAGTCTTTTATTATATCTTAAACAAGTACTCTAAATGTATATGTCCATGAAGAGTTGTAAAACGTTCTGATTACGCTCTTTTTACTCTTCTCAATAGCTATTTACAAAAAACACAAATAACCAAGAGACACATTCTAGAAACTATTGACTCAAGATTATTTCAATTGATTTCTAACATGACAAAATTTTAGTTTACGAAGGATACAAATTTTTATACTTCATTTTTGCACTACTTGTTGCCTTTTGAAAAATAGTTATAATAATAACTCCCCCCAGTAGTCCAACAAAACAATAAAATTAGGGCTTGTAATATTCGAGTTGTCTGAAGCTCTTGGGCTAGACCCAAACCGCCTGAGAAAAATGGAGTGTGCAGAGGGACTTTTTCTTGTGGGTCATTGCTAACCAGCTTGCCCCGAACCCCAATTAACATTGGGTAGTTCCTTGTGCACTGTGCTTCTGCAAGACCAATCGGTAGGCATCAAATCCGACATCAAAATCAATGGGTCAATGTTACACCTATTCCCAATGCTCTTATAGCAAACATTGGAGATATGTTGCAGGCAAAGTTTATATTAAACTAAAATTTAATTACTACATATTGCCAAAAAACCTTAATTCCTACATACTTTAATGTTACTGTTTTTTTTAGTATTATTGTTATTATTTGTATCATAATATTTGGAAGCGAGACAAATATTTATATACGAAGGCCAGAGATATTTGCAAATTGACCAAATCAAGATAATAATAAACTTTGTTTGGAAAAATACCATACCAGATTGTTCATATATATATATATATATATATATTCTCTCTCCTTGGGGCCAGGTAATAATCACCAACAATAAGTTCAATAGTGTGGTACATATAGGGGCATTATCGAAGAATGTATGTACAAGAGTGTCTTTGTGCCCGTATTTTTGTGTCAAATTTGAAAAATGAAATAGGATATGGACAAATCAAAGTGTTACTTTCGGAAGAAAATCCGCCAGAATACAAGGAAACCACTCTTAGAAATTACCTTGCACAAAAGTACTTGAAGGGTCTTGATGGGACTCCGGACTAAACTATTTCAAATTGTGAAGTTTGTTACCAGAATATAATAAAAAAGTCCCTATTTAATGGACATACATAGAGTTAATTGGATTGAAATCAGGACCTTCTTGTGTGTGTTTTAGAATGTATTGAAAAATAAAGTAAAAAAAAAAAAAAAAAACTGTATGGCTTCGTATTAGTAATCTGATATGTATGGAGTCTCTTATATATGTATATTAGGAAATTATTATATATTGTTCAACGTGTGATACAATAACTGATTATTATATTGACATTATTTGTTTACGCCACTAAAGGAAAAAAAAAATAATAAAATAAAAATCAAAGTTAAGTCGTAGATATAGTTCAGATACTAACATAACTGGTAACACTCTATATATTTAACGGATGCATATATGAGCCTTAGGATCCATGTTTTTGTGAAAGTAGTATAGTCTTGTCTCCATATTCAATAGAAAGCTTCTATAATTTTGTGTTTGTTATTTCTTATTTCATTGTTAGTTCTTTAATCTCTCTTTTTAAAGATTGAGACGGGAAAATTCCAAGGATGAGATAATAAGGAACTTAGTTATATTAGAATTCCAAGATTTGTATTTTTGTCTTACACCCTTTTCTTCTTCCGCTTCTATTTCTTAGCTATACACTTATGGGACCCACATATTCTGGGGAGTAGCCAAGAATTTTTCCTTTTCATGAATTTTTGTGGTGTTTGATCTTCAAACAAAATGAAAACCTCATCTTTAATCAGTTTTTTAAGTAGATGTCCGCAATAGGCATCTTTGACCAAAACCACAATAATTCTGTACCTTTTTTTTTTTTTTTTTCCCCCCCTTAATTTCATTGTTAAGTGGTTCTTTAATTTCTATTTTTAAAGGATGAGCTAATAAGGAACTTTAGTTATATTAGATTCCAAGATTTATAATTTTGTCTTCCACATTTTTATTTTATTTCTTTTTCTACGCAATAGGCATCTTGACCCAACCACAATAATTCCGTATTGTTTTTTGGCTTCTTAATTTCATTGTTGATTAGTTCTGTGATTTCTACTTTCAAAGGGTAAGATATATTAAAAATTCCAAGGCTTATATTTTTGTTTTGCACCATTCCTTTTATTCTTCCTCTTCTATTCCTCACCTCCAATTATACCTGGCAATTCGTGTTGGTGGGTCGTGTTCGTGTCAACCCGTTTAATAATCGTGTCAAAAATGCCTAATCCGAACACGATCCATTTATTAATCGTGTCAGGTACCTAAAACACTAACCCGACCTGTTTATAAACAGGTCAACACGACATGACCCGTTTAATACAATTATTTTAATGGATCGTGTTGATCTATTAACCCGTTAACCTGAAATTGACCTATTAACCCGAAAACTAACCTATTAACCCGTTAACCCGAAAATTAACCTATTAACCCGAATTTTTTTTTTTTATGTTTTTGTTTTATTAAAGATGTATTTTTTGTTTTTAAAAAATTAGTAATAGAAAATTATTTTTATAAAATTTTTAATTTATAATATTTTTTAGTTATTAAATATTATATTAGTGATAAAATATTAATTTAAAATTAAATTTAAATGGGTTGTAATAGGTGTATAATCGTGTCGGGTTGAAACTGACACGTTTAATAAATGGGTCGTAACGGATCAATTTCGAGTTAAACAGGTCAACCCAAAAATGACACGATTAATCATCGTGTTAAACGGGTTGATCCGGTTATGATCCGAATCCATTTATAATAAATCAAAATTCATTTATTCCGTGTCGTTTTTGAATCGTATCGCCGTGTCATGATCCAAATTGCCAGGTCTACCTCCAATACCGTGATGGGACATATTATGGGGAGTAGCGTAGATTTTTCCCTTTTGGTAAGTGTTTGGCCTTTTTAAGCAGGTGTAAGCAATAGGCATCTTGACCCAACCACAATAATTGTGAATTGTTTTTTCTTCTTAATTTCATTGTTGATTAGTTCTTTAATTTCTATTTTTAAAGGATGAAATTATAAGGAGTTTACATATATTAGAACTTACTCATTTTGGTAATAATAAGGAGCTTAAATGTATTAGAACTTACTTATTTTTGTCTTCCAACTTTCTTTTTCTTCTTTCCTTTTTCTAGTTTTCTCTCTTCCTCTTTTTTAAATAGAATATTAATATATTATGGTATTTTTATTTTATTTTTAATTGATGTTACGTCTTTGCCACTCATACTCTAGAACTGTAAACTAACCAACTTCTGTTATTCGAATCTTTTTCTGTTTATCAAAAAAAAAAAGAAAAAAAAAAAAAAAGAGAATCATTGTTATATATATATATATATATGTATATCTTTGGTTTAGACCAGAGGCACGTATCCTTCGTCTTGGTTCTTGTGCTTTCCTTTTTATTTTAATTGTATATATTAACACCATGAATCATGATGCTAGTACATGCTTTTATAAATATTAGTTAATTTTGTATTAAGAGAGAAAATAAAAAATAAAAAGGGAGCTTTTCAGAAAAAAACTAATTTTGTAATGTGTTTTTCAATCTTGTCTTTTTTTTTTTTTAAGTTTTTATTATATTTTATTTTTTCCAAATACTAATAAACTTATTGAAAAAAAAAAAAAAACATATGTTCGTGCTTTTTAATTTGTTTTTTTATTTTTTTTCAGACATGCAACCAAATGTTAAGCCGAATAATCATTTTGGTAAAAAACTAACCCAATTCTACGTAGATAAAAACTAAGAAAAAAATTAAAAAGTAAAAAAACGAACTCTTACCAAATTAAAGGAAGTCGCATATATTTATATCTTTTTGCGGAACACACATATGGATATTGAGAGATCCATTTACCGTTTAGATATATATATATATATATATATATATATATATAAAGCTTCTATAACGTAGACCATCCGCATAAGGATGCACCCAAATAAAAAAATAATCCATTTTTTTCATCCATCTTTAGAATTATACATCATCATCATTGTCTTCTTCTCCACTTTCTTCATTTTTTTAGATCATAATTTTTTTCTCCACTACATTAGATCATCCTCATCTTCTTCTCCATCTTTTCCACGTCTTTGGTGTATTATCCTCGTCTTCTTCTCCACTTCTTCTGTAAACTTCTTCTAAAACAATTTGCAATCAGAATATTAAAATCAATTGAAGAGCGGGAAAATTATATGAGAAGGTAATAATTTTGAAATCAATGAATTGACAATTCAATCGAATTGTGTATTTAATTGGGTAAAACATACTGTTCACTTGCAAATTGATTTAAACAAATGATTTATATCATTTGACATCCATTTTGATATGAATCAGACAGTTCATACGATAAATCATTCGTTTTTAACGACAATATATATATATATATATATATATATAACTTAAGGTTACAATAAAAATAATATTGATATGCTGGTTGTTATTAATTTATAGTGACAAAATCTTAGCCACGGATGTAAAAATTATTACTTAAAGTATGTAATTGTGAAAGGAAAAATTGTACGTCATTAAAATTTATGGCCAATAAAAAAATTGTTGACAGTAATAAAAAGAACATTTTATCAATAAAAACATTCTCATGACAAAACTGAGTGACAAATTAGCTTCAAATATAAAAGAAGGACATCATAAATGCGCCTCATCATGCCTGGTGGGGCAGGTCAAAGTTATCCTATTGGTACAATAAGAGCATATGAAGCTATGCTTGCCTGTGCATTCAGGATTAATTCTGCAGCAGAGGGTGTCAAGATTAGCGGCGAGAATTAACTGGTGGTTGCTGCTCCGGAACATGCCTGCTTGGAGGTAGAGTTGGTGGTGGGATCTTGCCGTGCTGCGCGAGTGGTGGTTTTCTGACTTGATCGTTATTGAATGGTGGCGTTCGGGGAGAAGTGGGAGAGTCTGGAACTGGAAGGGGTGATAGTGGGCCATCAGCAAGACATTGAGTGGTGAAATTTGTGACAACCATCAATATTACGAGGAATAACGTTCGCAAATACAAAGAAGACATTTCCTCTTTGGTGAATACAAGGAAGATATTTTTATAGAGGCGATAATGACTACGCTTTACTTTATAGCCGGCCAGGCTATCTTTAGCATGGGCCTCATATACTGCGAGTCCCTTTGAGATGGTATCTAATGCCCAATATTGCGCCTGGATACAATGTACCAAAGAACGTGAAGGGGGACAATGTTGAAATAGGCTTGAAATCTTCGTTTGAACAAGTGTAATAAGTAGCTTGATTGAATGAAATTTTAATGGATCATCTTGATTTCCAAAATTTCTTCAGGGAGAGGGGTTAAATGGGTTCAGGGGCCTGTGTTGGCTTATTAAGTTGAATGCCAAGTTCATAAGGATGTCATTACCGTGTGGGGACCAAGATCTATAGGTGTGTATGCTTTTTATTCCATATATCAAGGTAGGGACATTAAGCTTTGGTGCTAATCCTTAGATCCTGGTTCGATTAGACCTGAAATTATTAAAAAAAAAAAAAAAAAAATCCGCCCTCTCTTAATTTTATCATACGTCCAAAATAATAATAATAAGAATGGGGAATACGGTAGTCCATAAAGAATACCAGTTTTTTTTTTTGGGAAATTATTCTTTGTCCATAAAATTTATAAAGAACTGATAAATTGAATATGATCGATCAACTTGACCCTTCTGATAAAGTGGAATACGGTAGTCCATAAGAAATGAATGAACGGTACCATTTTTTTGGTGATTTTGAACCGTACTTTTATGAAAATGCAAATATGCTAAAAAGATTTAGTCAAAGAGACACAAAAGCTATGATCGATATTCATGGAGGAGTTTAGCTTGCATGTCCTGGCCATTGATAGTGTTATGGAGAATCTTTTACTCGCTGTGCTCTAGCAAAAAGCAACTAGAAGTGATAACTTTATTTGAAGGTTTTAACTTTTGTTTAAGAGTTTGAACTTTTTAATTGTGATTGGAGCCAAATTCCTTGAACACTATCAATGACCAAGGATGAATGTCTAGCACAGGAAGGAAAGATATTAATTTTTAATTTTTTTACATATGTGGTTTAAAATTATAAACAACAAATTGGAGTTAATATTAACTCCAATATATTATTTATATCAATAATTATCTTTTATTTTTGGAAAAGAGCTTTAATTAACTATCAAATTCCATTTATCAAAAAAAAAAAAAAATAGTTACTTATTTTTCTCATGAGCTAAAAACAACCCCTTTATTTATGAGTAATCTCATTTTGCTAGTACTATATATAATCTACAAAATTTTGATTCAAATGACCTTCTAAGGTAATTTTATTAGTTATTAGTTTTCTTTTTCTTCCTCATATTACTTATTAATTAGTTATTAGTTTTTTTTTTCCTCATATTATTTATTATTTATTTCATGAATTTATATTGTTCGTTCTCATCATATATATATATATATATATTATTTTCTATGAATTCATATTTGTAATTTACCAATTTTTCAATTCTATTAGTATATATCCTATAAAAATAGGCTTGTGTTTTAATGTTGCATTCGTTAATTTATTTTTTAAAATTTTTTTGATTAAATTGATTAGCACTTGGCACTCGCATAATTCATTACCACACGAAAAATTTTTATTATCAAGACTTATCACAAAAGGTAATATATATATATATATATATATATTAAATAAAAAATTGAAGTCAGTTTTAAAAATCTATGTACAATATTTGATATAAAGGCCACACAACAAATTTTGCCTAGGGCCTTAATGATAGTTGAGACAGCCCTGCTGATCTTCTACGCATATATGTTACTACGAATGGTAATGGAGTCACAAACAGCAGCCCTATTGATCTTCTATGTAGATTTGTTCCTAGAGATTATAATTGATCTTCTATGTAGCCCTGTTGATCTTCTACTGCTTGCAGGTGGGCTGGTACGTTGAAAGACGATTATGGTTCTTTGAACCTCAAGGGCTATTCTCTGGGCTGTATACACTAAAAGGAAATGGGCTTGGGTTACATTATGGACGGTTTTATTTTTAACTTTTTTACGCTGTTTTGTTTTTAATTTGAAAGAGAGATTATTTTACAAACATTCAAAACAAAAAAAATGTAATTAACTTATCAAGAAAATATATATTTTAATAACAACATAATAATAATAAAAATTATTTAAATAAAAATAATAAAAAATTAAATAATTAAAAATATAAAATAGTACTAACAATAAATAAAATGTTGATTAATAACTTGTTGATAAATAGATACATATAAAAACATCTAAAAATATGAATGCGGAATCATTAAGTAATTTTTTAAATTAAAAAATTAAATGATTATATAAACTTGTAATAAGATTGTATGTATGCCCACTTAAAATGTTTACATATATAAATATTCAATGAAACAAATATTATTTTTTACTTTTGATTGAATATGCAGGGAAGTAAGATAATACATTTTTTGGAAAATAAAATTAAATATAAGTACTCATTAAATAAACGTGATGTAGTTGATTCAATAATCAAAATTAATATATTAAAAATCGATATTTCAATTAAAATTTATTACTTTGATAGTTGTTTGTCAAAAATTCAATGTGTGTGTGTGTATATATATATATATATATAAACATCAGTAATGTATAATATTGTATTTTATACATTATAGCTAGTGCTAAACCTGAATATTGCATGGGAGGTATAACTGCAGTACATAATTTCAATAATCATCTATAAAAATTTATTAGTTATAATCAAATCAAGTACTAAAGTATCATATAAACAACATTCTACTAAAAAATATCAGCAAACATGGTTAAAAATAAAATTGAGTTGAAAAACTTTCATCTATAACATTTATAATATTAGCTTTAATTTATTAATTATTTTCATCATTAAATTATGAATATATTCATTTGTTTTATTCAATTTATTTTATAAGATTAAATATTTATTATATTATTTATATGTTATAAGCACTTTATATTATTAAATTAATATTATAAGTATTCTATACGATTAAATTAATAATATAATATATAAATATGAATATAAAATAAAGTTGAGCTACTAACGAACTATTCAAGATCAGCACGCATATTATTTGAATTTTATTTTTTGTTCAAGAATATTAGCTAGTATTTTCTGCAAGTTGAGTTCGAGATATCTAAATTCGAGTCACTCATGAGCAGATCTCGAATCGTTCACAACCCTAATAACATTATTATTTTTTTTTTTTTTGGGGTTAGGGTTAAAGTAATTTTTAAACTAAAGGTTCATGACTAAGGGACAAATTAAAAAAAAAAAAAATAAATAAATATAATATAATATTTCCATAGGAATCACTTCGCATTCATGCAATGATCTACAAGAAATTACCTAATAGGTATTTTTTCCAAAATTATCAAATAGATGATTTCTGTGAAACAAAATCACTTTTAGATTATTTTGCCAAACATTGTAGAAAGTTTACAGTATTTTTCTTTGATTAGTTCCCTGATATAACCAAAGTAATAGCAGGTATGCGTATTAAAAAAGAAAAAAAAAAAACAAAAACAAATAAACAAAAGTTGAAGTTGGTTAAATAATTTTAGTAATGATATATTATACTATTCAAAATTCGTGGTTTCGTTCATCAAACGGAAAAACTGTTATATAAATCTTTGGTTTAGACTAGAGGCATCTATCCTTCTTCTTACATTTTCTTTCCCTTCCAATTTTAATTGTGTTAAACACAACGATCCTAGTGTACAAGCTTATAAATGTTCATTGGTTTTTTATTAAAGTTTTGTGTCTCCTGTTCATATACAAAATAAAAAAGGGGGTTTGTTTTTAAGACAACTCGCAATGTTTTTAATCTTCTGTTTTTGTTTGTTTTGTATAAATATATATATATACACACACACACACGAAAATACTATTCTAAAAGAAGTCATACACCATTTGGTGGGGGAGAGTCATCCATAGTTGTTGAATTTGTGTGCTGACGCTCGACTACCCCTCCGTAGCCCTATATATATAGATATAGGTGAGAGTTTCCTGTACAAAGGAATTTGAGAAATTTTTTAATTATATATAACTATATATATATAGTAATTAATTAGAGTGGTTTTAATTGCATTATTAAAGTTAATAATAAAAAATTCCATTACAGAATTACATTACTACCTTTGTATATAATTATAATCAAGGATACGGCATTCAAAAATATAAGAACAGATTTTTATATGTTTGTCATAATGGAATTAAACATCTTCAAAAATCCTAAAAAGTAGGAGGTTGAACAATTTCAAAAATATTTTGAATAATATAATTGAATTTTCAAATATATTTAAAAGTATATAACCAACATCATCCTATCACATTCATTTTTAAATGTTTGATGACATGATATTCAACGTATCTGAAAATCTTCGGTCTGTTGAATATTATCCTCATACAATTTACATATCTCAAGCGTATCATCATAAATATATCCCAATCATGTCAATATTGTAATGTATGGAACCTAAATTTAATTGAAAAACAGTAAAAGGGTGGAGGAATGTTGCCGGCTTGATGATCATTACCAAGCCAATCGACGGGAAAAAAAAAAATAAAAAGAAAAAAAAAGAAGAAAAAAGCTGAATTGTTATCTAGGGATTTTTGATGTCAATTGGGGTTGGTTTGTCATACAGACAGCAGGAATGTTATCGCCTTGGTGGAGTAAAATAACTGTTAGTGTCGATGAAGCCAACTTGGATTCGACTTCGTTTGACCTACGAGTGAATAAAGAGAGTTTGTCGTTATTTGGACCTTATTGCTGCTGGGACATTGGCAACCTGGCTACTGGATCGTCGCCTTTCCCCTTCAGGGTAGCGTGGTACTCCCCCTCTCCTAGGACACACGGGTCGTATTCTCCCATTTCTTTCTCTTCTTTCTTCTTTTTGACACAGATGATGTTGGAGTCAAAATAAAATAATAATAATAATAATAATAATAATAGTAATAATAGATAGTCTTCCTTTTTCTTTGTCCTCTTTTCTCTCCCTTTTTTATCTTCTTTCTTCTGTGGACCCCTTTAGCCTCTTTGATACGTGTCACTCTCTTGTCCTGTATGTGCAGGTTTATACACGTATGATAAATTGATAATCCTTTTAAGTTTTGTGCGGCCCTGCTTGACTGACTTCTACCACTTTATCTAAGGGGCCTATCAAAAAGAGACAATTATAGAGAGTTAGTGCACATGGGTCTCTGTTACTTGCGTACGATTTGGCGTATTAACAATAGGCAATTCAAATATTTAGTGGGCTTCGCGTTTGGACGTATTTTTCCAAAGCATTAAGCAAAAGAGAAATATATAAATATTTCTTAATCTAAAGAAAATATCATAACATATCTAACAACTTTAGCAATGGAACCCAGTAATTACGTGATTTGGAATGGACTAGCACCATATACATGACTTGTGGTTGGATATGAAGGAATTCAAAGGTTGTTATGATAGCTTCAAGCAGTAAGCTACAAATAATAATATTTAAGAAGAAAATAAAGAAAGAAAAGCAAGGAAATTTTTCTCCTTTTTTTTTTTTTTTTTTTTTGGTTTTGCTTTTTTCCACTTGGAATTTATTTCTTAATGGTCAAAGATACATATTTTTTTATTTAGAAAGTTTGTAAAAGTGTCCCACAAGATTTACAAGATCCCATTATAACCCCAAAAAAAAAAAAAAAATTGATTCAAGAGATCCCATACACCTTTTCATTTTTGTCCCCATTGGCTATACTAGTGGTAAAACCGCCAAAGCTTTGATTTCATATTTGTTACAGCTTTTAAAAGAATTAACTACTTGGTTTCATATTTGTTTTAGCTTTTAAAAGAATAGAAAAATAATCCATTAAATGTTTGGTAAACTATTGTTTTAAAATTATTTTATATTTCAAAAAAAATATTGTTATTAAAATATTATCCAATATGATTTTTTTTTATTCACCAGAACTATATTAAAGAAGAAATATATATATATATATATATATATATTTATATATATCAAAACTTAAAATTTATAAAATTAGATTTTTTTTTTTTGGGGGAAAAATGATAAAAGATTTATTGAAGCTAAAAGAGATAAGCTATGGCTCAGATTATTAATAAGAGTTATAATTGGTATTTTGGGCAATAGGCAATTGGAAAATCAGCTGCCACAGGTACAGATTATTGTAAAATTAGAATATTTCTTTTTATGTTACCAAACACCTAAACTAGATTTTGTTGTTTGACAATCATTTTTAAGGCTCTAAAAGAAATCTCAAATGGGCCTAATTCCTCTTACAAAGTTTCAGGATTTGAATCTCCCACTTTTTATATAATATAAAAAGGGAAAAAATTAAAATTTATGTTAAATAAAATTAATAAACCGTTTTTTAGCAATTTGTCCTTTATCAGGACAGGAAGCTAGTACTTTGAAGAGATTTTATAGATTTTACACTATTCTTTATACTTTATAGGTATTTAACCAATTTTGTCCTAGGTTATTTAATGAACCAACATACCACGTAGAAAAATATTTTTAGAAATGATATGATTACTTATGCTACTATTCGGCATCTCATTTATTTATGCTATTTTTCGTTATAAAACATTTATGTATGCTATTGTTTATTGAAATGATAGTCTTTTATTCAAATGATAGTCAACTTTTTTTGGTCCTATTTATTTTTGTCTTTAACAGCAATTCTTTTTATTTTATAATTTTGTTGCCTGATTGAAATATATATATATATATAGATATATTTCTTAGATTATTGGTTGTAAATAATTAAAAAAATGTGGCTTGCTAGCTAAGCAGATGAAAAATAAAACTAATTATTCATTTTAGACATAATTTTAATATTGTACAGTTAATGAGTACTCGTTTCAATGATTCTTCAGATGTCCTTGGTAACATAATGATTTTTAATATTGGTTTTTCTTTTTTACTTATATTAGTTTGCTTATCTCAAATATTTATAAGTGTTAATTAGAGTTCGTTTAGCATCTCAACTAATAACAAAGTTAAAAGAGAAAAAAATAAAATTAATACAACTTCAATTGTATTGGTTTTTAGTTATTCTACCTAATAGACAATTGGGGTAGATAAATTCCACGCAAGGTAGGGGGAAAAAAAAATTACATTGGTATAGCCAAATTTTCTCCTTTCCCCATTTCTGCATATTTTATATTGACTAATTGAAAGACCTCAATAAGCTATAACTGAAAGACCTCATTAGGCTATTTAACCAACATAAACAAGAGAATATAATTGCAAGCATACAACCCACCTCCAAGCCATATGGCAACGTTAATTGAGACAGTAATCTCCAAGAAGGACGTTGTACGGCAAATCCATTTTCTTTGGCTTATCAGCAATCTATTGTTTTGTTGTTATTCTAGTACTGCCGCAAATCTTTCTTGTACTTCTTCTAGAACAACCCGAGGAAAAGGAGGAGAAGCTGAGGCCCTTGTCAAATGGAAAAACAGCCTGGGTAATCAAACTAATTCTCTTTTTCTTGCCTCTTGGAAAATGTTGCTTCCTCAAAGCTCTACCTCGACACGGTCTGCCAATAATTCTTCTTGCAATCTTAAAAGAAGAAGCACAAGTCCCTGCCATTGGGCCGGAGTTAAATGTTACGAGTCAGGAAGTGTGGCCAATATAAATCTTGCTAATCATAATCTAAGAGGTACGCTCCAAAACTTTGACTTCTCATCTTTTCCCAACATAGAATCCTTGGTGCTTTCTAACAATTCGCTTTATGGAACCATCCCTCCCACCATCAGTAACCTTTCTAAACTCATTTACCTTGATTTGAGTAGCAATCATTTCTATGGAAATATTCCATATGAAATTTGCCTGTTGACAAGCTTACGTGTATTTTATGTGGATTTGAATTATTTCAATGGCTCTATACCACATGAAATAGGCAAGCTGGTGTACGTCGAAGAGTTTTTCGTCAAACGAAACAATCTTTTGGGTTCAATTCCAAGATCCATTGGAAACATGAGCAAATTAACTGCTCTAGTTCTAAGTGAAAATAAATTTTCTGGATCCATCCCTAGTGAAGTAGGGCAGCTTAAATCACTCAACAGGCTTTACTTGGATGAAAACCAGCTGTCCGGCTCAATTCCTACGTCTATTGGAAACTTGAGCAACTTAACTATTTTAAACCTCGGTGAAAACAAATTATCGGGATTCATCCCTCGCGAAATAGGACAACTCAAATCCATTACAACCTTTTGTTTGTATGAAAACTATCTCACAGGCTCAATTCCTGAGTCGATTGGAAACCTCATATTCCTCATCGACTTAAATTTGTCCTACAACAACATCACAGGTTCCATTCCACTTGGAATGAACAATTTCACGGAATTGGAATCGTTGCAAGTTGATGAAAACTTTTTGTCTGGTAATCTTCCAGAAAATATTTGTCTTGGTCAGAAGTTAACATGGTTTACGGCATCTAATAACTACTTTACAGGTCCCATCCCAAAAAGTGTGAGAAATTGTACTACTTTAGTCACACTTTCTCTTGAAAAAAATCAATTAACAGGAAATATATCAGATGGGATTGGAATACACCGAAACTTAGACTATATGGACCTAAGCAACAACAAGTTCTTTGGTAAACTTACTAGAAACTGTGGAGAATTGAGAAAACTTACTAAGTTGAACATCTCCAACAATAAAATTTCTGGTAAGCTGCTTCCTGAACTTGGGAAAGCCACTCAATTGCATATACTCGACCTCTCCAGCAATCTTCTGTTTGGGAATATTCCCAAGGAATTGGGAGGAATAAGAACTTTATTCATCCTTAAACTCAACAATAACATGTTATCTGGCAAAGTCCCGGCGGAAATTGGAATGTTATCTAACCTTGAACAGCTTGACCTTGCAGCAAATAAACTAAATGGACCAATTCCCATAGATTTTGGACAGTTTTCGAAACTATTGCAATTGAACTTGAGAGATAACAATCTCAATGGGACTATTCCTTTTCATATTGGGAATTTGCATACCCTAGAAAATCTTGATCTGAGTCAGAATATACTCACTGGAGAGCTGCCTGTGGAGCTTGGAAATTTGCGCATGTTAGAAACATTCAACCTCTCTCATAACAAGCTTTCTGGCTTAATACCACTCACATTCAAAGACATGATAAGCTTGATATTGGTTGACGTATCTTACAATTTGTTAGAAGGTCCTCTCCCTTATGTCAAAGCCTTCACTGAGGCCCCAAAAGCAGCATTGGAAAATAATAAAGGCTTGTGCGGCAACAACACCAGTTTGAAACCTTGCTCACTGCCTAGGAAAGATAGCAAGAAAGTCATAGTGTTGATCATAATTCCGATTTTTGGTACTCTAAGTCTATTGTTTTTCATTGGAGTACTTTTCATTCGCCAAAAAAGGCAAAGGAACGTGGATGAGCCCCAACAAACACAAACTAGAGTTTTCTTCGCAGCATTGAGCCATGATGGGAGAATGGTTCATCAAGAAATAGTTGAAGCCACAGAAAACTTTGACTCCAAATACTGCATTGGTGTTGGAGGATATGGAAGTGTTTATAAAACATTATTGTCAACAGGTCAATTAGTTGCAGTGAAAAAATTCCATGAGAATGATGGAGTAATGGCAAGTGAAGAAGCTTTCACAAGCGAGATTTCTGTGTTGACAACGGTATGCCATCGAAATATCATTAAGCTTTATGGATTTTGTTCACATACAAGACACTCATTTTTGGTGTATGAGTTCATGGAAAGAGGAAGCTTAGTAAAGATATTGAGTGATGATGTTGAGGCAAAAGAGTTGGAGTGGAGTAAGAGAGTAAATGTTGTCAAAGGTTTAGCCAAGGCGATATGCTATTTGCACCATGAATGTTTTCCTGCAATAGTGCACAGAGACATATCAAGCAAGAATGTTTTGTTGGATGCAGAATATGAAGCTCATATTTCTGACTTTGGTTCAGCTAGAGCTTTTGATCCTGACTCATCAAATTGGCATCCATTTGCAGGAACCGTTGGATACTCAGCTCCAGGTAACACTTTCCATCAAACTGGCTTTAATTAATGTGAAAAAAAAGAAAAAAAAGAAAAAGAAAAAAGAAAAGTGGCTTTGCTTTTGTTAATGCATATATACTACAATACCTATAGCTACTTTGCTTTAAAGATTCGTTCATGATTTTATTAAAAACAAAAAAAGTTAATATAATATGTTAATATAATATATATAGTACTTTTTTATTTGATCAAATACAATAATTAAAAAAGGTAACCCGTTCAAGCATTTTTTACTTTGAAGAGCTTGCTTACACGGCGAAAATAAATGAAAAGAGCGATGTGTACAGCTTTGGAGTTATAGCATTGGAAGTGATAATGGGAAAACATCCAGGAGATCTGGTCTTGTCTTTGTCCACATCACCATTAACAGAAGTTCATCAGATTCTACTCAAGGATGTACTGGATCAACGTCTCTCACCTCCAAGAAGGCAACTAGCAGGCCAAGTGGCCAACACTGTAGAGCAAGCATTTGGGTGTCTAAATCCAATCCCACAATCTCGGCCCACTATGAAGCAAGTGTCTGAGAAGCTATCAACTTCATCGGCACTATCATTATCAAAGCCTTTTGACATGCTTACGCTTAAGCAGCTGATTGATCTCACAACCTGCGCATCCTCAGCAGCTTAATTATTTTCTTATTTGTTCCATGTTGTGTGTGCATTTTCCTTTACTATGTCATTGTGTTGATTGCTCTTTTCTTCAGTTTTAGTTGTTTTTCGACCTACAATATATTCGATTTTATGCATTTAAAATTTAGTTCATGTTCGAACGGATTCTTTTTCTATTTTTGCTTAAAATTTAGTTCATGCTTAAGACCAAAGAATAAAAGTGATGTTTTAAGTTTAACAGCCAAAACTATTTCTTTTTTCTTTTTTGACTTTTACGTACTCCAATACCAGTAGTACTAGATTTTCTAGTTTCCTCCCTGTCACGAGCATGATATACCAAACAACGAGGATTGAACATTATTTTCCTTTTTTTTTTTTGCCCCAAAATTTTTCTTCGTATATCTCAATCAAGTTGTTAATAATTCTAAAATATTACTTTAAAGAGTTTGTAACGTTATATTCTCTTTACTAACAAAACGACCCTTTTTTCAATTACAATTTGGAACACAAACAACCTTTTTTTTTTTTTTTTAATTACAATTTGAAGGGGATTTTTATTCAATTCAAGGCTTAAACCTTTGATTTAAAGGTATAGTCTCAGTAGTTTTACTATTGGACCAAGCATATGAGCACAACACAAACGATTAACATGTTACAATATGAGATAGAGGCAGAATAAACAGAACAAAACTGTTTTTTTGGGCCCAAGTAACTTGATTTATTGCTTTTGTTTTTTTAATTAATTTATTTTTATAACTATGATTATTTTATATATATATATATATAGAACTACAATCATGTATTATTTTATTTTTGTAATTATCATTTCATTTCATATTTTAAATTCAATTACAGATAGCTTTTGAGATTTAAAATTAAAGATTCTATTTTGATGAATGGTTAATTTTATTTTTCATTATGAATTGACATGTAATTGTGTTGTCATGTTATTGCAAATTTATATATATAGATATATTTCAATAATTTATATCTTGTTCAAATTTGTTAGGATAATTATTTAATTATGTTATGATAAAGAATTGTTTTATCTAGAGTTATTAGTGACATATATCGCTATGTGTTAATACATGAAATAACTATTCCTAATAAAATAGGAATAATCATTCCAAACAATAAAATATAAAGAAAATGAATTATTAATCATTTTTATTTATTTGTTTATGTCAATGAATTAGATTTAATAATTAACACAAAAAAATTATTTTTAATATTTATTTATATTTATATTTATGTTTATATTTTATTTAAGAATTTTGTTTTTGTTGAATTAAATATAAAATCATTATTTTTAATTTGATTTATATTATATATTTTTTTAATTTATGTGATTTTTAAAATATTTTTTATTTATATATTTTAAATAGATAATATACTAAATTTAAAACTTGTAAGAGTTATCGATTTAATCCATATTTGTATGGATTTTTAGCAGCAATGCCCTTGAACTTTTACCAAATTTTGCAATTTGCATCTTAACTTTTATGTTTAGCAACTCCACTTTTTAGCCCAGCAAATACCCAAGCACCCGAACACCGTTTCTACTTGACTGTTAAATGACTTATGCCCAGCATATGTTTGGTTTCTTCGAGGGTATTTTCGATATAAAATCCTATATATATATATATATATATATATATTATTTTATATAAATTATTAATATTTTATTTATTTTATTTTGAATCTCTCTCTCTCTCCCTATTTATTCTCTTTCCTCCTCCCCCTTCTTCTGAAAAGTGTAGCGACCCCCAACGAAAAAGAAATACATGCATGCCGGTGCATAAGGAAACTAAAACAAATATGTCTTCCTCGTATTTGCTTATTTTATTCCTCTGCGAGGTTGTTCTTCTGACCACTCATGCTGATCCTTCGTACCAAAATAAGCCTCCTCAGGAAAATCAAAAACCAGCACTGCCAGTTCACAATGTGAATTCTCTGAATTCATCATCATATTCACAGCAGAAAATAGGTATTCACAAGCCGCCAAGTGCAGGCCATGGTAAGAATCCGCCACCAATTCCGTTTCATCACGACTGGAGACCCCCAACCCTGCATAAGCCTAACCGAGCTTTTGATTATGTAGATATCAAGGGTGTTAAAATAATAAGAATGGTCGTGATCCATCGTCATCGAGTGCTTGTTGTTGTTTCATGATTTGTATTTCAGTGTGGTTAATTTTCTGAATAATAATAACTATAAGGAAATATTTCATCTAGACTATTTTGTAGCTTACATTAATAATAATTTAATCCCTCTAGCTTTTAAAAATTACAATAAACGTTTTATAGGGATGCGTATACATCAACCTAAAGAATATGAATGAAATAACACAAAATGAAAATGATGGTTTTTAAAATTTAAGACAAAATTGATGATATTTTTAAAATTAGAAAAATTAAATTGTATTGAAATCAAACATAAAAAAAGGTGGATGAAATTCACCTTATTACTATTGGCATTAATGCTTAAAACAAGTAGTAATGTGTAGATGTATCACTTTTATGTTATAAATTAATGCATATATTTCAATATTTTTATTCCACCACATAAACGTGTATATATATATATATACAAGTGGTGCATGCAGACATAAAATGAATAGTATTTTTTATGTGTGACAAGGAGTAATTTGAACTGTTTGTGAGACTTATTGAAATCCAATAACTGCATTTTTCCCCATATATTTGGATCATACCATTTTGGTCAGAACCGATCTGATCCTAAAAGAACTATATATATATATATATATATATATATATATATATATATATATGCATGCAAATATGCAATTCTTTCTTCATCAGAATCTATTCACAAAAATTAACAGCTATGCCTTTTAAATCCCAGATTTTTTTTTTTCTTGTATCGACATACATTGTAACTAATTTAATTAATTAATGTATTCTCTCGAACTTTTTAAATGACAAATACAGCCATAAATTATAATAAAATGTTTCATATTCAACTTTAATGACGTTATTTTATTATTAAGTTTTAATAGTTTAATTAAGATTGATAAATAATATCACTAGTGGTGTCTAATGAGCAACCCCATGTTCTGTTTAACTATTGGCTTGTTGATGCTGATCTATTTATTTATCGTAATGTATTTGTACTAATATGTTTATTTTTAGTATCGTGCTCATGCACCATATTCACGTTTATACTGGCTCTTTTATATTTATGCCAACATATTTTTTTTAATTTTAATTAATTATTTATTTATTTTATAAAATTTAATAAATTATAAAAGGTTATTAGAACAAAGTAACTTAAATTTATTACAATAAATTATTTTATAATTTACAAGCGAGGCTATGCCCATATATTTTTTGAAAAAAAATTAAAGAATTGATGAAGAATAATCTTCAGGTTAAATTATCATTGCATGTAACAGCTAGAAGATTGACTATATGCATAAAATGAACTAAATTTCTTTATAATTTTTTTTTATTTTTTTATTTTTTATTTTGCCCTTTTTTGGGTTAAATTAGAAAATCAACTTGCAAGGGATATAATGACCGAGACAGAGCACGCGACCAGATAAAGAGAATGGGGCTTACCTATTTTTGTTGTCTGAAGCTTTTGGGCTGAACCCAAATTACTTGAGAGTAATGCGTTGTACGGATGGGCTCTTTGTTTTGGGGCATTATTACTGAGCTTGGGCCGAACTCGATTTTAACATTGGGTTTTAGCTATCATACCAATAGTGCTTCAGAGAATCACAGGACTCTTTAAAATAAATAATGTATTTTTCATGATAAGGAGCATCATTTAAGGATAAAAAATAAATAAATGGAAATTTTTCCTATTAATTTGATGGGAAACCTGGGGCATAATGGAGATCATATAAAGATAAAAAAAATATATAAATACAAAATTTTCCTATTAATTTGAAGGGAAATCAGGGGCATAATGGAGATTTCCATTATAAAATACGTGTAGATAAGAAGTTAACCCCACATATATGGTCAATATATGACTCGAAAAAATAAGTATAGAAATTAAAATTTTTTCCTGTACTGTTGGTGTACAGCATGTAATAATTGATATTATTTATCTGTGATATATACATTTAACAATTATTTCGTCGGTTTCCAAAAACATAATTAATTAATTAATTTAGTCAATGATATAATATTTAACTAAATTTGTCTCATCCAATTTTTTTCATAAGATTTGAAAACCTACATGCGGATGTCTCTTCTTCTGTTGCTTCTTGATAAGATAAAAACTTTTCTTTGAGGAAAAAAATTTTCGCCAATTATTTTCACATCAGGAGGTATACATATATATAATTTCCACAACAAAAGAAAAACAAAGAGATAATGAATAATAATAATTTCTCAATTTATTTATAATCAATCATTACTTCCGCTAATAATGTAGGAGCTTCCATACGGTTCGGATTGGACAGTCTTAATTAAATAAACTACAATTAAAATTGATTCAACTATATATAAATAATCCAATCCAGCCAATCCAATAAACTTAAATTCTTACCGCCCAGCACCTGCTTTTTAACATTACATATTGTTGTGTGCTTTACCACAACAACAACAATAACACCAACAAAAAGAAAAACTTATATATTGTGTAGAGTTGTATCACAACAACGCACGTGTCTTGCAGCAACCTGTCTTGAAATGTCATATTTGGTCATTATTTGTTTGTGTCAGAATTTTTTTAGTCAAACATGATCCATTAACTCAAATCCAGTCTAATTCCAAAAAAAAAAAATTAAAAAAAAAAAAAAATCGTCAACTTCAACCAGTGCAATAAAACTCCAAGTTCCATCCAACAGTCCAATGCAATCTAAGTCGGTCAAATAAACTCAAATTCTTGCAACCCAGAACCCATTATATGTCATTACATATTGGGTACTTTACCAAAAAATAAAAATAAAAATATAAAACATCACATATTGTGTAGAGTTGTACCATAACAATGCAGGTGCATATTTTACCCCCCCCCCCCCCCAAAAAAAAAAAAAAAAAAAAAACAATGCAGGTGCATAAACCTGGCAACATTTTATGTTTGTTGTATATGTCACAACTTTTTTGGTTAAACACATATATTTGTATAATGTCCATTAAACTTTCATGTTAAAATTTATAAATCTAAACCCATTCATTAGTTAAATTAGGACCAGAATTTTGTTTTTTTGTTTTTTTTTTTTTTGGTCTCTTCTTCCCCCAATTATAAATAAACACCCCAGTTAAAAATTTCAGCTCTTTTATCTCTTTCAATAGAGAGAGGAGAAAAAAAAAAAAAAACAAAATTCTCTATTAGTGCTATTCCTCACCATTTTATAATAGAACCGTACTTGGCCCATCATCCACACCGAAATCTGCTTTGTCTTCTCTAACTCTGTCCTGGGTTCCAGCTAATTAAATATTAATAATTTGATTTTTTTAAATCCTTTTTTTGTTTCTCCCACTATTCCGCCGTTGGCTTTGCCACCGTTCTTCTCTCCCACGCCCCATAGGTTTTGTATATATGTGTACATATTATTTAAAATTATTTAGTGCGGAATCTTTAACTTTATTAATGGGATTACCAAATCACTTTATTGAATGGGATTGCCAAATGACGTTTAGGGTCTGTTTGATAAGTAAGAATAGAAGAAAATGGAAAAACTATTTTATAGAATTAAAAAAATTTATATTTGGTTAGATTCATGTTAAGAAATTTTTTTTTTACAGATTAACTATTCTTGTATTTTAAAAAATGTTTATTATTTATCAAATTTTTTTTAAAAAAATGACATAAATATAATAATAATTTTTTTTTTTGGAGTACGAATATGGTAAATATTAAATTGATAATTCTTAAGAATCTTAAATTTGATATATTGCACATTTTAAATATGTAAATAAAAATATTTAAAAATAACATAAAATAAAAAATATATAATATAAATTAAATTTAAAATAATAAATTGTATATTTGATTAAACATGAAAAAAAGAATATAAATTAGAAAGAACATAAACATATATATATATAAATACTAAAAATTAAATTATCTTTTTTGTTAATTTTTAATTCTAATTATTTGATATAACCAAACAAACAGAAAATATTAATGGTTCGTTTTTTTATATTTTATTCCTTAGAAGAACTATTTTTATTCTTTTACAAATAGTTATTCTATATACCAAATATAACTTTAATGTTTTAATTTCAATTAAGATATTAATTATCATTTTTATGTAATGATCAAACATTTATTATGTAAGTATTTTTTAGTTTAATTAAATCATGAATTTTCTAATAAATTACTCACTCTATATTCTTTAATTTAATTAAATTACGGATTTTCTTATTAATGACTCACTCTTTCTATAATATATATATATAAAAGAAAATAATGCATGTGGACCATTTATTTAATAGTGTTGAATATTATTTTATTATTTTTTGTTATATAAAAAATTAATATGCGGTACTTTAATAAAAATTATTAGGTCTGGGTTAACTTATACATATTATATATAGAGTATCACAAAATTATACTATCAATTCCAAATTTGATTTGTCAAGAAAATAAAAAAAAATATATTACAGAGATATCTTAAATCCTACTAAATCTCTCTTTATCCTGGCACATAAATGAAAGGGATCGAAGAGATCAGGGCAGATCATGCTCACCGAGAAATAATCCAAAATTTGATTTTGGTCTATTTGAGATTGTTCCTTTTAATTGTAATCAAAATGTTTTCTTGTCTCGTTTTCTTGTAATCAAAAAATATATAACAGTTTATTAAAAAAATTTAAAAAATATTGAGATTACAAAAAATTGAAATTATTTGACATCTAAGGGGGACATACCGGGTGGGTGGTGGGATCTATTCTCAGTTTCTGTTTTTGTTTTTTTTTTTTTTTTGTTTGGACATAGAATCCAAGCCCAATCCGTTTACATTTTTTTTTTCTTTTTAATTGTAGAATATAATAATTATCAAAATGTATATTAAATTTATTTATCAAATAATATAAAAATATTTAATTAATTAATTTTTTAATTAATTTATTTATTTTAAAATTTATTTTTTATTTAAATTATTTAATAATAATATTTTAATATTTACTGTTTAATAAATAATTAGATAATATATAATGTTATGCTGCAAAATATATAAAATACGGTTAGATCTTTGGAGACCACGTGGGGCATTAGCAGATGTCAAATTACAAAGATAGGCATTGCATGGTATTTTTGCTGTGTCGCACATGTAGTAGAGGATTGTGTCGGCAGTAAGAATTGACTTTGACACATAGACTTATTCTAATGTAAACTTTACAAAACCTGATGGGCATTTTGGTAACTATGGGGCTAAAAAATTTCTCACCGTGGTATTGCGCTGTCCCTTTATAGGTACGGACAGATATAAATTGTAAGGGTTGAAAATTTAAATATATATATATATATATATATATATAGAAATTGTACGGAAAGAACGGTTAAATAGAACAGTATTAGTGACAGTTTTTTATAGTATTAAAAAAGATTTTTTAAAAAATTATCATCAATATTATGAAAAATCGTCTCAATACTATAATCTGTATGAAAACCATCCGTATTATAAACAAACTATATATATATATATATATCCTCAACGTTGAGCATCCCTTAAAATTTTTCCTACACAAAACTTCCTTTTCCTTTTGTTTTAGCCAAGTTACCGATTAAGATTCAATGTGAGAGATTTTGCTTCATTAAAGTTGCCTTTTTATTTTATTTTATTTATTTATTTTTCCTTTGAAACTCGCTCTGCCATTTTGGTTATTAACCTTTTATTATTATTTTTATTACTTTTTGTGTTAGATACAGCGTCTAGAACTTGGATACCGTCATGGTGGTTTTTGTTTCAAAGTGATTATTACATGTTCTTCATCGATATTCTCGATTTACCTAAAAATTTGATTTAGAATAAAAGTACGGTGCATTTATTAGAATAGATATTAGTAAAAATTTAATATATATATATATATATTTATATTTATAGAAAATAAAATGTACTATTTTACAAATACGAAAATATACATTATGTACGCGCGCGCGCGTGTGTGTGTTTTTTATTGGTACATGCGAAGAATATCAAAGATCTGGATTTCAATAGCAGTTATATCTGTGATAATATCAAGAATATAAATATATACAGAAGTTTGCTAAAAAAATGTAGAAGCAATGAGAAGAACATGATTTTTAAAATTGTTAAATTACATTATAGAAAATTTTTTTTGCTTTAACTTATATTGAGAACTATGACACATCAAGTTCGTAAAATCATTACATGTAATGAAATTCATCATTAACTTCCCTTCAATTTAAAAGATTATCAAAACAAATCCATCCTTTAATCTAAATGAAAATTTCCCTATTATATTGTAACACTCCTTGATCTATTGCTAAAATATATATATATATATATATATATATCAAGGATATGAAATTAATCATTTTATTTGACAAAATGAGGTATATTGTTATGCGAAATTGACGCATGCATTATTAATTTAAATTTATCGGTGATGTATTATAATATATTAAATTCAAAAAATATTAGACAATTTATAAGGATTTATGATCTAATAAAATTAATTTTCATTTTCTGTAATTTAGACTATTTATATTTCTTTTGCCGACTAAATTACCTTATGCATCTTTATGATCTTAAGTATCCAAAAATAAAATATAATTTACTCATTTTTATTTTGTTCATTTCAACATTTTTCTTAATAAAATATCAAAGTGGGTGTAGAAGATTGGAGACACTTTTAAGTCTTTTTTTTTCTTTTTTTTTTTTTTTTAAAAAAGGAAGGAGAGAGAGGATTTCAAAGAAAATAAATAAATAAACAAAATCTCTCACAGTTTAATAAATGCCTCACTGTTTCTCTATTTTTAAAATATATAATATATAGAAGTTATAGGGTGTGGTGTAGGAGAGACGAACGGCAATTTTTAAATTATATAGTATATAAAAGCTGTAGGGTGTGGTGTGGGAGAGTAGAACGGCAGTACTGGAAGGTTTGGAAAATGTATATACTTATATATATATGTGTGTGTGTGTGTGTGTGTGTGTGTAAGATTAAATAGAGAGGTTTTTATTTATTTTTATTTTTTTCAACATTTGAACTAATTACAACTATGTGAGTGAAGCCTGATGTACGTGTAGGTATATTTTTAATGATTTTTACTAGTGGATCAAGTCTACAAGAGTAAGCAATAATAAAGGGGTTAAAAGGGATAAAAGAGCAGGAATTTTAAATGAAGTATTCATTTGTAGTTAGAAAGACAGAATTAGAGATAAAGAGGATGGAACAACAGATTTTAGTCCATTAAATTATCCCAACTTATTAACACGTAAAGCTTTTAGAAAATTATAACAAAAAATTTAAATTAACATAATCAATTCAAAGTTATTCTTATTTAATGGTTTGCAGTAAAAAAAAATAATAAAGAATAATTTTTATTTTCCAAATTAAATATTGAATAGATGATTTAAAATATTACTTATAAAAATATTATTAAGTAATAAATATTTAATAAATATAATATATATATATATTTTAGAAATACTTTTTTTTTTTTTTTTTTTGGTTACATGTTAACGCGTTATTATTGCATTTCACGGCTAACAGCTTGCTGAATTATGTGTTTTATCATATTAACACTATATAAATTCAGCACTATTAAGTCAAATCATCATCATCATCATCATCATTATTATTATTATTATTATTATTATTATTATTATTATTATTATTATTATGTAGAATTATGTAATGTTCTATCGTTGGGAGGGAGTTAAAATTTTCTTCTTTTTTATTTTTATTTTATTGGTCTCCAATTTTTTTTTTTTTAAGCAATGATCATTGTTATTGATGATATATTTATTCTACTATATTTATAATCCCTAATAAATTTTCTCTTTTTTTTTTTTTTGATTGTTCAAATTAAGTTGCAATTTTTTTTATTATGTTCAATTTTTTTTTTAGCTAACAATGTTCAAATTGTTATTGATGATATAGTTTTTCTACTTATTTATAATCCCTAATAAATTGAAAACTAATTTTTATAAAATTTCATATAATTTTATCATATTTTCACATCATGATAAATCTATTAAAAAAATTGATTCGATTTGTTTAAAAAAAAAAAAGGCCTATTAGAATAATATAAGAAAATATACTTTCGTGAACAAAATTGATACCTAACAAAAACTAAAATATTTGTTTAAAAACGTATGATAATCAAATAAAAATATAATTTTAAGATAAAATGTTAATTATAAACTACAAAACTAAGTAATTAAAAATGAAAATTTTACAAAATACTACCTAAAATAAATATTAGTCATAAAAGGAAATAACATTAACACTTTCCATTCAACTATAAGTATACCATGAATAAAAATTATATCAAAATTTTCATTACTTTAACTAAATTTTCTAATTATATTGTAAAAAAATAAAATTTCTAATCAATAACAAAAAAAAGAGAGTAAATATTGTAATTTGGAATAAAAATAACTTGCATATTGTATTTTAATTTAGGGGGCCAAATATATTATTTAAAACAACGACAACAATATTATGCTAAAAAATTAAAAAAAAACCTAAATATATTAAAAATAAATAAATTAAAAACATCATGGGGCATACCATGAGGTAGTTCTACCCCACATCATGCCGTCTGAAAATTTGTCAGATCTACTCGTGCCTCGCATTAAGTTCGATGCTTATAAAAACGAAAAGTTATATCAAAAGCAACAAAGAATGACTAAAAATTAAGTGCATTAATTTGTAGGTAAATGTGTTACTTATAAAATAATAATAATAATACAAAGAATTTTGACGTATTGACTTAGTGGTGGTCCCCTCCCCAACAGACCACCACGTAACGCCTTAGTATAAATAGGTGTAAAACTGGTAACATTCTTCGCTCCAAACCATCAGAAGCTAAAACAAGTGCATAAAAAAACTATAACAAATATGCCTTCCTCGTATTTGCTTATTTTATTCCTTTGCGTGGTTGTTCTTCTGACCACTCATGCTGATCCTTCGTACCAAAATAAGCCTCCTCAAGTAAACCAAAAACCAGCACTCTCAGTCCACAATGTTAATCCTCTGAATTCACCATCATATTCACAGCAGAAAATAGGTATCCACAAGCCGCCAAATGCAGGGCATGGTCGGAATCCGCCACCAATCCGTTTCATCACGACTGGAAACCCCCAACCCTGCATAAGCCTCACCATCGGGCTTAATTTTATAGATATCGAAGGTGTGAAAATAATAAGCTAGAATGGTCGTAATTCATCGTCATCGAGTGCTTGTCGTTGTTTCATGATTTGTATTTCGGTGTGCTTAATTTTCTGAACAATAACTATTAGGGAATACTTCATCTAGACTTTTTTTTTTTTTAAAGTTTGCATTAAGTATAATTTAATCCTTTTAGCTTTTAAAAATTACATCAAACATTTTTGTAAGGATGTTGATATATCAACCTATAGATATGAATGAAACAATGCAAAATAAAAATGTTGACTTTTTAAAATTTAAAAGAATATATTTTTAAAACTAGAGGGATTAAATTGTATTAAATCAAATATTAAAGGAGATGGATGAATTTCACCTAGTTACTAATGGCATTAATGCTTAAAACAAGTAGCAATGTGTAGGTGTATCACTTTATATTATGAATTTATGCATCCATTTCAAATTTTCTATTCCACCATATATATAAATGCAACTCTTTCTTGATCATAATCTATTCACCAAAAATAAACAGCTGCGCCTTTTAAATCCTAGATTTTTTTTTTTTTTTTTTTTTTTACTTTTCTACATTGACATACATTATAACTAATTTAATTAATTAATGTATTCTCTCGAACTGTTTAAACAACAAATGCAGACATAAATTATAATAAAATATTGCATATTCAACCTTAATGACATTTTTGTAATTTAAAAAGTCATTTTGTTATTAACATGTTAATACTTTAATTAAGATTGATAAAGAATATCACTAGAGGCTTCTAACGAGCGATGCCCCATGATCTGTTTAACTATTGGCTCGTTGATGCTGGTCTATTTATCTATGGTGATGTATTTGTACTAGTATGTTTATTTTTAATATGGTGCTATTGCCACCATATTCGCGTTTATACTAGCTCCTTTTATATCTGTGCCAACAATTTTTTTTAATTTTAATTAATTATTTACTTAAAGTATAAAATTTTATACATTATAAAAAGTAAATAGAACAAAGTAACTTTAATTCAGTACAATAAATTATTTTATAATTTACAAGCCAGGCAATGAATTTTTATATCAAAAGAGAAGACAATTGTATAATTAATTGATTATATAACTTTGAAGCAGAAAACAAGAAGAAAAAAAAAACTCTGAAAAAAAAATATGATAACGAACATCTAAACTCTGAAAAAAAAAATGATAATGAACAACTAAAAGTTTAAATCTTAAAAACAAATATTAATTTAATAATGTATTGATATATAGATTAACTAGAAAAAAGTAACAAAGTAAAGGATATAAGTAATATGGATATAAGTAATATTAATATAGTATATTTATTTATAAATCATTTGTGCCATGGATCCGTACCGTATCTCATCCAATGCCTACTCCATAGGTCAAAAACAAGGTTTATTACCTAATTCGTGTTCGATTTGTGTCATGTCTAATTTTAACACATACCAAGTTCATTTTGGCCCCGCCCTTTAAATCTTTAACCATGACATGGTTAAGAATATTATAATTTTACTAAAACATTGTTTACATTATTATACTATTCCTTTTACAAAAAATAAAATAAAATACGAAATTAAAAAATACAAAATATTTTTATACTTGTTTTATTATCATGGTTAATTAAATTTATATTTACAATTACTTTTGGGAAAAAGCCATTATAAGCATGTAATATTCAAGTTAATTTTTACTTTTTAAAAATATATTGATATATATTTTCCCTAATCATAATATGCTTATTTTAAACCTTTGTCAATTTAATTTTTTCCAAAATTTTTCCATATATATGCCATATTAATTATTTTGCCCTTAATTGAGCATGTTTTATACTTTAGGGGGACAATTTTTCTTTTAAAATGATTTAATTGATATACACATCAATATTAAACATCGAAAATTGATTTTTGAATTGATCATAAGTAAATATTTATGCCACATAGATAATAAACCTTTCAATTTCTATACCACATAGACCATAATGTATATTTCTATTAGGAGTACCATTATATGTCATGTGTTGACTGTTACCATCCTATATGGCAATAAATTTAATGTTTATGTGGCTGCAATAGGTCTAATGTTTATGTGGCTATTAGAGATATTCTAACCCATTAGCAAAATAGCTTTCTTCCTTTGAATGGCCTGTAGTGAGTCTTCACTTTCCACTTCAAATCCCGAGAGAAAATCCAAATCTAAACATAAATACATAACCTTAACCTCTCTCATAGCCAGGGCTTGAGACTTGATTAGTATCCAGTAGAGTTAAAGCTAAAGGAAAAACTCTGAAAGACATTTTCCACATTCTTAAAGAGCCAAATTTTTAAAAATATGCTTCCATCTATTTTTTATTTTAATTCTTTTTTATAAAATAGATTTTTCTATTTTTTATTTTAAATTTTTTTTATAAAATAAATTTTGCTTTTCAAATGTCAAAAGCCAAATTCACTTTCTATATTGAAATATTTTATAATGTAATTTAATATTTGAAATAAGTTTTTAAACTACTTTTATGTTTTAATTATTAATTTTTCTTCCTTTTATTTTTTAATTATTAATAATTAAGATGAAATTCAAATAAAAAATGAGAAAAGCAAATATAATAACAAATATTTATAAAAAATAATTAAAAAATATTATATAAAAAGTATTGTTGAAGTATTTTTAAACTCAACTTTTTAATGTTAAAGGGTGTTTTTAATTTTGTATTTTAAAAGACTTTTAATAAATTTTTAAATGATTGATTTTTTCAGAATATATAGATTTTTTTATAAATTTTATAAAATTTATAGGATTATAAATAATTTTATAAATTTTTATAAACATTTTTATTGATAGACTTTTTTAGAATTTATAAAATTATAAAAAAAATTTATAAACTTTTATAATTCTTTTAGTATTAAAAAGAGTATGAGACATTTTACCCTTTGATATTAAGCAAAAATAAATAACACGTAAAGAATAATAAGAAAAATAGCCATTAAGGCCCTCTTTTGAATAAAATGGCTAGTTTATTGCATTTGACATATATATACATTAAAAAAAAAAATCAATTGTCGCATCCTTTTATTAAAAAATGTTTTTAAGGTAAACAAAAAATTGGTGTAATTCTTTTGAATGTTTATGTTGAAGAAATATTTTTTTTTTATATATTTTATTAAAATTTCTTATGAATTTAATAAATATAAGTCCATTAAAATTAAAAGATATAAAATAAGGATATTACAAAACAACATTTAAAAAATTGAAAAAACATTTTGGTACAATCCCACATAGTCCTACCTTGTTTTCACATACCAAATAAGTATAAATATCAAATTTAATTGTTTAAATTGAATGTAAAATAATCCATTTTAAGAAACTTAAATTCATTACATTTCAGTACCCATTTCTTAACATCACTTATTGTTTATTTTTTGAAAAAATAGAAAAAAAATGCATATTGTGCAGAGTTATACCAAAATATTAGGGTAAAATGCATTTTGGTAGTCTGAAATTTTAAAGTTATATGATTTTCAATTTAAACTTTTGGTTTATGCAAATCAGACCATGAAATTTAAAAATCATTACAAATTGGTCTAACTTTTAACGGCGGTGTTAAAATTAACATTGCTAACGTCAGTATAATGTGATGCTTACATCATAATTATTTTTCAAAAATAAAAAAATATTTTTAGAAAAACATTGAAAAAAATAAATTTGTTAGTTTTCCATTTTATATTTATAATTTTTAATTAAAAAATTGTATTCATTCCTTTTTTATTTAAATTAAAATAGTCACAATTAGAACTAGATATTTTTGGATCTAAAATTAAATAAAAAAATAAAAAATAAAATAGAGTTGGAGTTTTTTTATCTAATAAAAATAATTTTATTAGACCAAAAATTAAAAATAATTTTTTTATGCCCAAAACAAAAAAAGAAAAAAAAGAAAAAGAAAAGAAAAGATCCAAATTACTTAATAAAAATTAGACGAAAAATTAAAAAATAAAATATTTTTTTTTCTAATTTTTACCATAATTTATTTTTCAAACATAAAAAAATATTTTTTAAAAATAATTTGAGAAAGTACGTCTGTTATTTTTTAATTTTATAGACACACAAAAAAAATAAAAAAAGAGACCAAATGATCTGATTTTTCCATTTTTGAATTTTTTTTCCCCATTTGATCAAATGAATTATAGACGAAAATACAATATGGAAATGAATTATGATCTGATTTTCCATTTTAGAAACATTTCTCCATTTGACCAAAAAAATAAAAATTCTACCAAAAAAATTAAAATGTAGGCCATTTTTCCCATTTTGAAATTTTTTTCTATTTTTTCATTTTGGTCTATTTTAATTAATTTTTCCATTTTTGGCCTCCATTTGGGTCTAATTTTCATTTTGGTATTTTGGTCTAATAAATTTATTTTTAGATCAAAAATTTAAATTATATTTATATTTATATTTTTTGGTCAAATTTTACGTCCATAAATATTAATTATGATTGTGGGTATTTTAATTTAAATAAAAAAGTAATGGATACAATTTTTCAAATAAAAAATCAAAAAATATATATCGTTTTTTCAATTTGAAAAAAAAAAGCTTTATTTTTTATAAAAATTATTTTTATTTTTTAATTTTTGGTCTAATTTTTTTAGTTTGAGCATAAAGTATTATTTTATTTTTTCTTCTAAAAAAAGTATTTTATTAGACCAAAAATTCTAAATTTATTTTAACTTTTATTTTTTGATTTAATTATAGGTCCAAAAAATATTTGATTATAATTGTGGGTATTTTAATTTAAATAAAGAAGAATGGATACAATTTTCCAAACCAAAAATATAAAATGGAAAAATAACAAATGTATTTTTTTAAATTATATAAAAAAGAATTATGACATGTGCAAGACATCATGCTGACATTAGAAATTGGATCAATTTTGCACTAATTTTGAAACTTCAAGGATTCGCACAAATCAAAAGTTTAGAGTCAAAATCACACAACCTTAAAACTTCAATGTCCCAAAGTGCAATTTATCCAAAACGTTATATATGTTGCATATTGCTAGTAACATATTTTATTTTGTTGTATTGTATTTTGTTTGTGTTAAAGAAACTTTTTTATCTAAATATGGTCTATTAAGCTTTCATATTGGAATATATAAACTCAAACTCATACATTAAATTATCCCATAACCCGACTCATTAGCATATTACACTTAAACAAAAATATTTAAATGAACAAAATTATTCTTGATGATGGTTAGTAGTGCAAAAAATACTAAAATTATTGTATTTTCAAAATTAAATATTAAATAGATGAACTAAAATAGTACATATAAAAAATTAAAGAGTAGTAAATATTTAAAAATATATATATTTCATAGATACCATCTTTTAATGTGTTAATGCCCTATTATTGTATCTCACTATTAATAATCTGTTGAGTAATATGTCTTATTGCATTGGCATATATTGTTAGAGCATTTTCAGTAGCAAATTGATTTTTGTTATTGGCATTTTTAAATTTTAGCATTGGCATAATATTAAAGGCTCAATACGATTCAACATTCAAGGCTTATTTTGTAAGTTTACGAGCCACTACATTGTTAACACGAGAAAAAGTAAAATTAAAAGAAACAAAAGTAAAACTTTGAGCTAATAATTGAATTTCTTCAAACAGAAGACAAGAATTGAAATTCTTTTATTAGACTCCAATACCAACTTAGAATCACTCTCAATGTTACAGCAATTTGTAAAACCTAGATCAGAAGCCAAATTTGATAACTATTCTTTAACAGCAACAGTTCCTTTAATAGAGGCAACAGAAGCACGTTATGATAAGGAACAAAGTGATAACTCTCATCTAAGTAATGATAGATAGAATTGTCTTTCTGTAAAGCTAAAAGTAAAAAGTCAAAATGATAACCATTATCTGTAGCTTCAGCAATCATCATCTATAACCTCCTATAGCCTGACATGGCTATATAAACGTTGTAACTGGTTTGTAAATTGTGTGAGATGCATTTGTATTTAATAAAAGTTATCTGTTTACTTTTCTTCATCATGAATTTCCACGTGGTATCAAAGCAAGAAATGATCTCCCTGCCAAAATTTAATGTGCCTTCTGAAGTTGAACCACGTCTCAGTATCCAATCATTCCATCAATGTTCAAGTTTAATTTCTATTAAACTTGACTTCACAAATTATTTGCTTTGGAGGTCGCAGGTTATGCCACTTATCCGAAGCCTAGGTGTTGCTCATCATGTGTTCTATGAAGAGATGCCATAGAAAAAGGTTCATACTGCTAATAATCAAATACTATCAAACCCGAACTATAGTATTTGGATCAGCAATGATGGACTGCTCATTGCTTGGCTTCTTGGAACAATGTCTATTGATGTCTTAAGCCACACGTTTGGCATGGGTACAACTTTTCTTGTTTGGAAGAAAATAGAAAAGCATTTGTTGCCAGCCACTAAAGAGAAAAAAATCTATCTCATAGATAGTCTTATGAGCTTGAAAAAGGAAAGTTCCAAACTTGATGATTTTCTGAAAAAAATTACTTCTTTATGTGATAACTTAGCTGTTATTGACAAGCCAATTAATGTTCTTGATAAATGTTTTCATTTGTCTGAAGGATTAGGACAGAAATATCAAGATTTTTGTTTGGCAATGCTTTCAAAGGAGCCTTACCCAACTTTCACTCAATTTGTTTTAGTTTTAAAAGGTCATAAACAGGTTTTGATAAGCCAAGAAATTGAAAAACAACCTGATCAAACACAGGCCTTCATCGAACAGAGAGGAAAAGACGAGGAATCCATGGTGGATGTTTCTCTTCTTGAGGCCATGACTTAGCACTAGTTGGCCGTTCAACCCTTTAAGGTCAAAATCCAAGGAACAACCATCCATGGGAGAACGGTATAGATCTCAAGCCTTGTTTCTTACACCATGAAGGTAATTCTTGACCAAGCAATAATCCTGTCATCTATCAGATATGTAAAAGGCCATATCATATAGCTGATAAGTGCTTGAATTGATATGACTCTTTTGTTGAGGAAGAAGCTATACCAGAAGCTCATACAACCTACAAAGAGAAAGAATATGTCACCCAGAGAAAGAATATACCACCTTCTATGTTGACAGTGGCGCTAATGCTCACATGATGAACGATTCAGGTATTTTAATCTCAAAGAATTTATATCATGGACATGATAAGATATATGTGGGCAATGGTAATGCACTTGCTATTTCTCATACAGGCAATACAAAGTTACAAACTGGATCAGAAGAATTAGACTTAAAAGATGTTTTGGTTGTACTTGTATTAACAAAAAATTTACTTTCTGTAAGTAAATTAACTAAGGATAATGCATGTACTATTGAGTTTACATTTTCAAGTTTTATGATCAAAGATCAAAACGGGTAGACGATAACGAAGGGGTGTAATAAGGATGGTCTGTATGCCTTGGATACTAGCTATTTCATTGCTTTGAATGCAATAAAGGATGGACATGTTTCGTCAAGTCTATGGCATCAACGTTTAGGACACCCTCATTCTAAGTCTTTAATTCAATTAAACAAAATAAAAGTTTTGTTAGTTTTAGATTGGTCAAATAAAGATACCTTTTGTGTGAGTTGTCAAATGGGTAAAAGATGTAAATTGTCTTTTTCAGATTCCACTTCTGTTAGTAAGTTTCCATTAGACAAAATACATTGTGATTTATGGGGACCTACCTCAGTTTTTTCTGATCAAGGTTTCTCTTATTATGTTTTGTTTATTGATGATTTTTCGAGATTCAGTTGTTTATTCCTTTTGAAAAAGAAATCTAGATTTTATGAATGTTTCTTAAGATTTTAAAAGATGGTAGAGAACCAATTTGACAGAAAGATAAACATTTTTCAGTATGATGGAGGAGGTGAATTTGTTTCAAATATCTTTACTTCTCATATGATGTTATGTGGGATTATACAGCCAATGTCATATCCTCGAACTCCACAACAGAATGGTGTTGCAGAGAGAAAACACCATCACATTGTTGAAATAGGCTTAACAATGATATTTCATGCTCAGCTACGCCTCAAATATTGGGTTGATGTCTTTCTAACATCTATTTGTTTAATAAATATATTACCCTCTATCTCACTAAATAAGAATACCCTATATTTTAAGCTCTATGGAAAGCATCCAGATTATCATTGCTTAAGAACTGTAGGCTATCAATGTTTTCCATACTTAAGGCATCCAACAAATAACAAATTTCAAAAATGTAACAGCCTAGACCACCTGCATGTGAATATTGTCCGCTTTGGCACTGAGGAATCTTCTTGCAACCCAGCCCTCACGGGTTTAAAACACGTCCATAAGGAAAAGATATCCACAGCCTTATAAGGCATGCTTTGTTTCTTTTTCAAACCGATGTGAGACTTCACAATTCACCCCCCTTGGGGCTCAGTGTCCTCGTTGGCACACTGATCCGGGTATTGGCTCTGATACCAACTGTAACAGCCCAAACCACCCGCATGTGAATATTGTTTGCTTTGGCACTGAGGAATCCTCTTGCAACCCGGCCCTCATGGATTTAAAACGCGTCCATAAGGGAAAAGTATCCACAGCCTTATAAGGCATGCTTCGTTCCCCTTTCCAACTGATGTAGGACTTCACAAAAAATGTTCGTATCCATGTATTTTCATAGGATACAATCCATTATATAAAGGATATCACTGCCTAGATCCTGTATCAAAAAATGTTTACATATCAAGACATGTGGTGTTAAATGAGAAATTCTTTCCATTTAAATCTAATTCCTCTTCCTTTGTATTTGATTTGCAGGACTTATTGAGACTAACAACATATCCTATCGTAGATGAATGGACAAAGGCCATGGTGATTCAAAATTCTATGAAATCGGATTTGCATACAAACATAAGCTAAGTTTTTATGCAATCTAATTCGCCTACACACGTAAACAAGCCAAGTTATCAACCATTAGTAGATTGTTGTCATAAACAATCTCTTAGTCCATCATAAACTCTAGAGCTTATATCAACCTCTCCTAATTCTAGTCTATCATAAACTCCAAAACAAGTACCAACCTCTTCTAATCCTATTCCCATTAGCTTACCCGACACCACTTCTCCTACTCTCATGTCGTAATCTCAACCTACCCATCCAGACATATCACAACATCTCATCATTGATTTACCAATACCTTAAAGTCAACCAATGATAGGATCCGCCCCAGGAACCCTCCCAGGATCTCTCAGATGGTCTCGCCTAGTGAAGTTCCAACGGACAATCCTTAGAGAATATCCAATGGAACCTCACCTTAAAACGTGGACAACGAACACAAGCGATATCAATAATACCTTAATATATATATATATATATATATAAATAAATCCACAACAGCATAAACTCCACAACTGGCCTATTGTACTACAGGCCATAACTACAAATATAACTATCATGGTCTCTACTGAGTTCCTTATTTAAAATCAGAGCATTCTAAAAGTGTCAACGAATTCTAGGAGTACAAACAAGTAATAAATAAGTCCGAAAGATAACGATAACTAAAGAAAGGATAAATACAGCTGCTGTTGTGGAAGGAACAAAGTGATAGGCTACGTACGAGGTAGACTGCTACTAATTGCATGGACCTAGGGGAACATATTTAAAATAAATAAAATGTGAGATAAAAAAAATCTCAGTGAGTGATATAGTATAATAGAAAATAACGATTTATTGCTGTAAAATCCTTCTCTCAAGACCTCTCGTTCCACTCGTTTGAAAAGTTTCCTATTTAAAAATCATTTCACAAAACCCAAATTTGTACCCCAATATAATCTCATAAAATCGATGCTCAAAGATATCAAGTGAACGATCAATATAATATTACAAAATGTCTTAATCAAGATATAAATTTTGAGCATAAAATATTATAAACACATTTTCTCAAAATAATGATGAAAATGCAGTAGTAACCACAATATTTGAAATCCAATATTATACTCAAAACATATATAATGTACCATTCGATGTAGCAAACAGTAAACTGTGGGATATATCCACCTCACGATCCTTAATATACGAAGGCATCGTGGAAAATAATAAACCGTTGGGACGTACCCAATCTCACGATTCGTGGCAATAAATAACCTATGGGATGAACCCAACCTCATGGCACCGTGGCAATAATAAATCGTCAGATAAATCCGACCTCACGAGTCATGGCAATAATAAACTATTAGGTGAAACCAACCTCACAACATCATGGCAATACTAAACCGTCAGTTAAACCTGACCTCACAGTCTGTGGCAATAATAAACCATTGGGTGAAAACAATCTCACGGAACCGTGGCAAAACCAGCATCCTATAATACAATACTGAACCGAAACTCTAGTACTATATGGTATATCAAATAAAAATAACCAATATAGTATCCTTAAAACAATCTTGTAAGATCATATGTACTTTTCCAACAATACTGTATCATAATAATGCTTTAATATTCAAATTCCACCGCTTATTTAAATATTTCAAAAATTTCAAAACATCAGTTCATGGTAAAGCCAAAAATACTATGGTGAAATATATTCATCATAAACCAATTTTAAGCACATAAAATTTAAAACACTTGAACATGCTTAAAATCATACGATTTTCAATTTGCTTTCTGAAATCAATTATTTTCCGAAATGATTTAAAATCTCAATTCAATTATCAAGATGTTTAAATACCACAAGTCCATTTATGAACTCATTAAAATTGAAAATCACTTAAAATATTGTCAAAAGTCACATAAAATGATAACACATATTTGTGAAAGCAGATATTTATATATGAATAAAACAACATTTCAATCAAATGGTATATACGTAAAATATTTATGCCACATATATATTATACTATATGCCCAAAACATTTTAAGATTATATCCACTCACAGTACTGCAGATGCTCACTCCTACTTCCCTGCATGATCGTCTCCAGACTCAACACGAGTGTCTGTAATATAATAAAAATATTCCTCAGGCTCCAAATAACTAAACCAAAGACACTTGTATGACCCAAATGTCTTAAAATAATTTATACTAGTATAAAATTACGTAAATTGGACATTTAGCGGTCCAATTATACTGCGTGTCCTTAGGACACTGGTACCAAAATTGGAAATTTTCACCTGAAGCCTAATCTTTCAAAATGGAACCTCCTAATGGGTTCTAAAAACATCCAATTTCACTAAGCCAACTCCAATTTCAACCAATTTGACCAATGTTGTCTAAATACAGTCCCAATTTATCCGAAAATTAACTAATTGGTCTAAAAATGAAAAAATTATCAAACGACCTCCAAAATTCACAAACTTTATATCAATGGAAAGCCCAAGAGACAAGGAATCCACAGTATGCTCACCTTGGTCCAAAGATTCCTCGGTGGCCAAAAAACTCTTTTGAAGCTTCGATTGAACATCCAGTCATTGTATCTCCCAAACGATGAGGAACCTAGGCAAAAGAACCATGGAAATGAGTTTAGAGGGTCCAAAAATGGTAGGAAAGGTCTATAGGTTGGTCTGAAATGGCCCAAAAATGGAAAAATCCAGCTACCCACCTCGCCGACCGCCACCGCCTTTGTCAGCCAGATCAGGGCACGTCCGGCCTTCTTTCGTCGTGAAATTTCACAGCTGAGCTTAGCGTCGAGTGATCTTCCTCCATGTCTAGCACATGTAGATAGTGGTTAGCCGGAATGGGCAAAAACAACGATGACCCAGTTCGACGTTAAACAGGTTGAAATGACCCAGTTCGGACTCACGGGTCTGGGGAGAGAATTTATCAGGTTTTGACGATGAAATGGATATTTTGGACTTTGGTTTTCTGTTTGGAACATCTATCGAGGCTTATATAGAGCCTTGGTTCGCTAACAAATAAAAACTAGGGATTGGTTTGGACACTGATATAAAACTTATACTTAACACTTCTCAGAACCATAACTTTTTATCTATAACTTAGGATTTGGCATGCCGCTAGTCTATGAAATCATATCGACGAGATCTACACAATGATATCTCAGTCAAACAAAAAATATTGACCATTGAAAAAGTCAACTTGGACCCATGTAACATCCCGTACGTATAATACACATGTTTTAACAAGTTTAACCAAGTGAACAATATGTGGATCCAAGTTGACTTTTTCATAGATCAATATTTTTGGTTTGACTGAGATACCATTTTAGATCTTATTGATATGAGTTCACAGACTAGCGGCACACTGAATTCCGAGTTATGGATAAAAAGTTATGGTTCTGAGAAGTTTTAACCATAAGTTTTATATCATTGTCCAAACCAGTCCCCAGTTTTTGTCTGTTAGTGACCCAAGGCTCTATATAAGCCTCATTAAATGTGCCAAATAGGAAACCAATTTCCAAAATATCCATTTCTTCCCCAAAACTTGAGAAATTCCTCCTTCAAACCTGCGGATCCGAACTGGATCATTTCGACCCGTTTAATGGTGAACTGGGTTACTGCCTTTTTGCCCATTCCGGCCACCAAGCTGTTACACATGCCATCCAGGGAGGAAGAGAACTTTGAGGTGAGCTTGGCCATGAAATTTCAAGGCAAAAGGCGGCCGGACGCACCGGGACCTGGCCGGCGATTGTGGTGGTAGCCGGCAAGGTGGGTCGCCTAATTTTCCCATTTTTTGGCCATTTCAGGCCAACCCATATACCTTTCGTACCATTTTTAGACCCATTGAGCTCATTTCCATGGTTATTTTGTCCAGATTTCTCACCGTTTGAGAGATCCGACAGCGAAAAATTTGGCAGAAGCTTCAACTAAGTTTTCCAGCCACCGTAGAAACTTTTGGATTGTGTGAGCATACGAAGGGGTTGATATAAAGTTTGTGAATTTTGGATGTTGATTGATACTTTTTTTGTTTTTGGGTCAATTAGTTAATTTTCGGATAATTTGGGACTGTGTTTGGACAACATTGGTCAAATTGGTTGAAATTGTAGTTGGATTAGTGAAGTTGGATATTATTAGGACCCATTGGGAGGTTCAATTTTAAAAGATTAGGCTTTGGGTGAAAATTTCCAATTTAAGGTACCGGGTTCTAAGGATACACGGTATAATTGGATTGTCTGGTGTCCAATTTATGTAATTTTTTAGTACTAAAAATTAATGTAAGACATTTGGGTCATAGAAAAGACTTTGGTTTAGTTATTTGGAGCCTAAGGAATATTTTATTATATTACAGGCACTCGAGTTGAGCATGGAAGCTATTTTACAGGGGAGCAGGAGTGAGCATCTGCAGTACTATGAGTGGTTATTATTTTTAAAATATCTTCGGCATATAGAATAATATATATGTGTGGTTGGATATTTTACGTATATATAAATTGATTGAAATGTTTGCTTTATGTATATATAATATCTGTTTCACTTATATAAGTTATCATTTTATGTGGATTATAATAAGATTTTTATTGATTTTTAATTTTGATGAGTTCAAAGTGAACTTGTAAATTATGTTAATTAAATATCCTGGTATTTGAATAGAGATTTTAAATTATTTTGGAAAATAATTGATTTGAGAAACAGATTGAAAATTTATATGATTTTAATGCATGTTCAAATATTTTATAAATTTTTAGGTGCTTAAAATTGGTATATGGTGAACATATTTCAATGTGGTATTTCTGGTTATCGTATGAAATGATGATTTGAAAAGTTTAAAATATTTAAATAAGCGGTGGAATTTGAATATTAAAGTATTATTATGATACAGTGTTGTTGGAAAAGTATATATGATTTTACAAGATTGTTTTAAGGATACTATATCAGTTATTTTTACTTGATGTACCATATAGTACCAGAGTTCCGGTTCATTATATTATATTATAGCGCTCTGGGTTTGCCACGATATCGTGAGGTTGGTTTCACCCAACGGTTTATTTTTGCCACGGACTACGAGGTTGAGTTTAACTGATGGTTTATTATTGCCATGGTGCCGTAAGGTTGGTTTCACCCAACGGTTTATTATTGCCACGGATTGTGAGGTTGGGTTTATCCGACAGTTTATTATTATTACTACGGTGCCATGAGATTGGTATCGTCCAACGGTTTATTATTGCCATATACCGTGAAGTTGGGTATTTCCCGATGGTTAACTGTTATTTTCACGGCACCCTTCGTATATTAAGGGCCGTGAGGTGGATGCATCCCATGGTTTACAGATTGGTGCATCGTATGTTACATTGTATACGTTTAATGATATTGATGATTTGCAAATATTGTGGTTATTTCTGTATTTTCATACTTATCTTGTGGAACTGTGTTCACAAGATTTTATGCTTATAATTTACATCTTGATTAAGGCATTTATAATATTGTATTGATCATTATTTTATACCTTTTTAGCATCCATTTCATGATATTAAATTAGGATACAAGTTTGGATTTTATGAAATAATTTTTAAATGGGAAATTTTTCAAAAAGAGCAGAATAAGAGGTCTTGAGAGAAAGATTTTTAACGAAAATAAATTATTATTTTTTTATATTATACTATGCCACTAACTGAGATTCCCTTATTTCATGTTTTACTGTTTTAAATTCGTTCACCCAGGCTCAGGCAGCTAGTAGCAGTCTACCTTGTGCATAGCTTATCGATTAGTTCCTTCCACCACAGTAGCCGTATTTATCTTTTCTTTATTTATCATTATCTTCTGGGCTTATTTATTTCTTATTTGTACTCTTATACTTTGTTGACACTTTTAGAATGCTCTGATTTTAATTATGGGACTCAGTAGAGATCATGGTACTTATGTGTGTAGTTATAGTCCGTAGTACAGTAGGCCGGTTGTCGACTTTATGCTTAATTTATAAAACTTAATACATTATAAAAAAAATAAATATAACAAATAACTTAAATTTACTACAATAAATTATTTTACTAGGCAATGGATATATATATATATATATATATATATATATGTATATAAGAGAAAACAATTTTTAAAATTAGCAAATTAAATAACTTTGAAGCCAAAAAAAAAAAAGGAAAAAAAAAGTATGACAAGGAACAACTAAAAAGTTTAAAGCATTAAAATATATATATATATATATATATATGTATATATATATATTAATTATTTTATATTGATTAACTTGAAAAATTAACAAAATAAAAAATATTAGAAAATTAATATTGTATATTTATTTATAGATTATTCGTGCCATGGCTCCATACCGTGTTTGGTCCAATGTCTAATCCATGAGTCAATTTTTAAAGCTTGGCAACCATTAGAATTTACTGCTCAAAGCTTTCTTTTCCTTTGGTTTTAGCCAAGTTACGGATTAGGATTCAATGTGAGAGATTTTACTTGGTTAAACTTGCCTCTTTTTTTTATTTTTTTTTATTTTTTGTTTCAAACTCACTCTGCTTTTTTGGTTATTAACCTTTTATTTTATTTTGTGCTGACGGAGCATCTTGAACTTGTGTACTTCATGATGGTTTTTGTTTTCACCGTACTGGTATTCTGAATCAAATTTTTAGGTAATTTAAGATTATTAACGAAGAAAAGAGTAATAATCCTAAAAACGAAATCAAAATCATTAATATTTCATTATGTGAAGTCAAAGAAAAAAGCTGTTTTGGTAGTAATAGAGAGATTTTTTTATTTTTTTATTTTTTCTTAATTCAATATTTTAATTCATTACAGCAGCGTGGGAGGGAGATTTCATGTAGGTGTATTCTTAGTGATTTTTATCAATAGGTCAAGCAGTGTATGTTTAGTGATTTTATCAAATGGTCAAGCCTACGAATACATAGTAATAGAGAATTATGTAAAAATACTTAAATAAGATACACATACAATAATAGACAATTATAGAAAAATTTTATGATAATAGCCATAACAACGTGGCTTTACCGCCACAGAGATAACAGCCAAGTAGGAATGTCGTCAACGCAGACAACAAGCTAAGTACAATTGAACATTCAAGGCTTCTTTTGCAAGTTTACGAGCCATAACACGATCAAAAAGTAAAATTAAAAGAAACAGAAGTAAAACCTGGAGTAATAACTGAATTTCTTCAAACAGATGACAATGAACTGAAAAATTTTGTTTAGACTTAATGATACTTCCCTCCATTGCCAAATTAGAATCACTCCCAATATTACAGCAGGTTGTAAAACCAAGATCACAAGGCAAAAGGATACCTTACTTTTATTGCAGTAATCTCTGTAGCCCAAGGGGTAGGAGTAAAGGAAGAGGTTTCGAAAATTATACCCTGGTATCAGTTATATTAAAAAATAATAATAATAAATTAAAAAAAAAATTGATGCAAGGACTTTTAACACGTGGAGGTCCCCACCTAACAGAAGAGACAGGAACAAGAAGGGAGACAGGAACAAAAGAGATCTACCGTAGAAGATCCTTCTCCTTCTCCTTCCCTTTTTTCCGGAAGAAAAGGAGAATCCGGACAAATCGATGAATCGGAAAAGATACAGAGGGTCCCCGTGAAAGACTAGATAATTTTTATTTTTTTAAAATAATAATATTCTGCTTGGACAATTTGAACTTATGATCTACAAGACTACAAAGATAGCAATAGGAGGGGAGTGGGTGACTTAGTAGCAAAACCAGTCGACTACTTTTGTTTTATAAATGATTAAAACATTACGTTGCACAATTTAAAGGTACCTTCTAAGACCGTTATAAATAGGTCAAACCTGTGCACAAGAAAATTAGTAATAAATATGTCTTCCAGCTTGCATTTGCTAGTTTTATTCCTTTGCGTGGTTGTTCTTCTGACCACTCATGCTGATCCTTCATACAAACCCAAGCCTGATCTCCAAGAAAACCAAAAACCACTCCTCCCAGTCCACAATGTTAATCCAACTCCGAATTCTCCATTACATTCACAAAACAAAATAGGTATCCGCAAACCACTGCTCCCAGTCCACCATGTTAATCCAACTCCGAATTCTCCATTACAATCACAGAAGCCAGGAAAGGTGCGCCGCCCACCCCCGGCAGGCCATGGCGAGAAACCCCCACCGATTCCATCTCATTAACGATTGGAAACCGCAACCCATGCATATGCCGTCACAGGGTGGTATAACAATAAAAGAAATGGCGTTCCATCTTCATCGAGTGCTTGTGGTTTCATGATCTGTATTTCAGCCTGTTTGATTTTCTGTTTGATTTCTTTTTGTTATTAATATTAATGCTTGAGACAAGCAGCAGTGTGTATGTATGTGAATTTTTTTTTTTCTTATTTTTATTGGACTTACATGTGGGTGCATCCTACATGTGACCCTGCAGGTTTTTACATGTTTTTAATTTTGAATTTTAAAAGACTTAATAATTTTTTTAAATGATTGATTTTTGCAGAATATATAGATTTTTATAAATTTTATAACGTTTACATAATTATAAATAACTCTTATAGATTTTTATAAACATTATAAATATCACATCGACATTGTAATAAGAAATTTTAAAAATTCATAATTGTTTAATAATTCTTTTAGTATTAAAAAGATTATGAGACATTTTACTTTTGATGTTAAGCAAAAATAAATAACATGTAAAGAATAATAAGAAAAATAGCCATTAAGGCCCTTTCTTGAATAAAATATCTAGTTTATTCCACTTTGACATATATATACACACACATTAAAAAAAAAAAAATCTTTTTTTGCATTTTTTTATTAAAAAATTTTTTAAAGGTAAACACATAGGTAAAAAAAAACAAATATGTAATTTTTTTGAATGTTTATGTTGAAGAAATTTTTTTTTCATATATTTTATTAAAATTTTTATAAATTTAATAAATTTAAGTCCATTAAAATCAAAAGGTATAAAATAAGAATATTATAAAATAATATTTAAAAAATTAGAAAAACATGTTGGTCGAATCCCACATACTCCTACCTTGTTTCGTATACCAAACAAGTATAAGGTTCAAATTGAACTAGTTAAATTGAATAACTACAGCTAAAATTGATTAAACTATTTGTAAAATAGTCCGGTTTAAAAAACTTAAATCCGTTGCATCCCAAAACCCATTTCTTAACATCGCATATTGTTTATTTTTTTGAAAAAAGAAAAAAAAAATTGCTTATTGCATAGAGTTATACCAAAATGTCAGGGTAAATCGTATTTTAGTAGCATGAAATTTTAGAATTGTCATTTCGTTTCTAAATTTTTGATTCATGCAAATTAGATCATAAAATTTCAAAATCATTACAAATTGATTTAATTTCTAGCACTGGTGTCAAAATTAACATTACTAACATCATCATAATGTGATGCTTACATCATAATAATTTTTTTGAAATAAAAAATATTTTCAGAATAAATTTGAAGAAAAATACATTTGTTATTTTTCCATTTTATATTTATAAATTTAAAAAATTGTATTCATTGATTTTTTATTTAAATTAAAATACTTATAATTATAACTAAATATTTTTGGATCTAAAATTGAACCTAAACATATATAATAAAATAAAATTGGAATTTTTGGTCTAAGAAAATATTTTTATTAGACCAAAAGTAAAAAATAATCTTTTTATGCCCAAAGAAAAAAAAAAAAAAAAAGAGAAAAAAAAGACCCAAATATCAAAATCAAAAATAAAATCAAAAAATTTGTTGGTCTAATTTTTACCATAATTCAATTTTTCAAAAATTAAAAAAAAATTTTAAAAACTACATCTGTTATTTTTTTTATTTAAAAAGAAAAAAGGACCAAAATGGTCTGATTTTTCCATTAATTTTTTTTCCCCATTTGATCAAATGAATTATACACCAAAAGAACAATATGGAAATAAATTATGATCTACTTTTCCATTTTCCAAAAATTTTTCCATTTGACCAAAAAAATTAGAATGGAGGCCATTTTTCCATTTTTGAAATTTTTTTCTATTTTTTCATTTTTGTCTATTTTAATTAATTTTTCCATTTTTGGCTTCATTTTGTTCTAATTTTTATCTCGGTATTTTGGTCTAATTATTTTTAATTTTTGGTCCAATAAAATTTTTAGACCAAAGTTTAAATTTTATTTTTATCTAATTTTGGGTCCAAAAATATTTTATTATAATTGTGGGTATTTATTTAAATAAAAAAAGTGGATACAATTTTCCAAATAATAAATTAATAAATAAAAAATAACAAATGCATTTTTTTCAATTTAAAAAAAAAGCTTTATTTTTTAGAAAAATTATTTTTATTTTTTAATTTTTGGTCTAATTTTTATTTTTACATTTTGTATAATATTTTTTTTTTTGGTTTGAGCATAAAAATTTATTTTAATTTTTCATCTAAAAAAATTATTTTTTTAGACCAAAAATTTCAATTTTATTTTAATTTTTATTTTTTGGTCTAGTTATAGGTTCAAAAATATTTAATTATAATGGTGGGTATTTTAATTTAAATAAAGATGAATGGATACAATTTACCAAATTAAAAACCAAAAATATAAAATGAAAAATAACATATGTAATTTTTTTCAAAATTTTTAAAAAATATATATTTTTTAATTGTGTAAAAATAATTATGACGTGAGCATGATTTTGAAATTGAACCAATTTTTCAACGATTTTGAAACTTCAATGCTTGCACAAATAAAAAGTTTAGGGTCGAAATTACAAAACCGTAAAACTTCAATATTCCAAACGTTATATATGTTGCATATTCCTAATAACATATTGTATTTTTTCTTCCAAACTCACTCTGTTTTTTGGTTGTTAACCACATTTTTTTTTATTTTTTATTTTTGTTTGTGCTGATGGAGCATCTTGAACTTGGATACTTCATGATGGTTTTTGTTTTCAAGTGATTATTGCTTTTTTCTTCGTTGATAATCTTGAGTTACCTAAAAAATTGATTCAGAATACTAGTGCGGTGGATTTGCTACGCCGAGTGTGGTGTGGGAGAGAAGAACTGCCATTTTTGAAAGATATAATATATATATATATATATATATAAGCTATATGTGGGTGGAAAAATAATGAAAAAAATCAAAATCATTAACATTTCATTACGTGGAGTCCAAGAAAAAAGCTGTTTTGGTAGCAAAAGTTTTTTATTCTTTTTTTTTTTCTTAATTCAATATTTTAACTCATTACAACTGCATGGGAAGGGAGATTTTATTTACGATAAAGTTTGTAGATGTATTTTTAATGATTTTTACCAATGATTAAGTTGGTATATTTTTGTCGAAGCTAATAGCTTCAGTGGTTGAGCACCTTTATTTGTGTTCATGCGTGCACGATTTGAGTTATACAGGCAATGGAGGGATTTTGGATAGTTTATAAATAAGGTAATTTGGATAAAAAAAAATAGGTCGATGTATTTTTAATAATTTTTACCAATTGATCAATCCTACAAATACATAGTAATAGAGAATTATGGGACAAAAGAGAGATAAATATTAAATAGATGAATTAAAATATTATGTCAGAACCCATCCAAAATTACTTATCGGAACCCTAAACAAGGTATTATTCTAGGAAAATCCTACTGGACCATTCGATGGAAAATCCGGCAGTATCTTCCTTAAAGGTTGGACTTACCAAAAATTTTCCTGCACAGAAAACACACTTCTAACAATATCTCCTTATTCCTTCCACCTTACTACAATTTATTTCCACATATTTGCAGAACTTCAAAAATAACAGGAACCAGAAGCGATATTGTAAATAAATATCCAATATAGTATACAGAGCATTATAAAAATATAATTAAGTATGAACTTAATATAACAAAGATAAAAGAAATAATACACGATAGAAAAGAAAAGAAAGAAAAGCTTTTCGAATCTTCAACAACGAACAAAGACGTCGAGCTCGCACCGGAAGATCAACATCTGCTAACCTGGGCCTAGGAGAACGGATTTAAAAACGTGAAATGCTAATCATCTCCGTAAGTAACCCAATCTACTATACGATACTACTAATAATAATAATAATAATATATCAATAAAACAAACTTAATAAATCAAGACTAAATAAGTAATTAAATAATAGATAGTTAAAATAATATTTTCTTTCAAAACCCTCACAATTCACACCGTTAGAAAGATTCCCCTTTTAAAAAGCTTTTTTCACAAAATCCAATATTTGTATGCCCCAAAAATTAAGAAATTATTAATTGAATAAATTGCAAATAAGATGTAATAAATTAAAGATCCAAAATTTATATTGGAAATAATAATAAAATAAAATAATTTATAACAATTACTAAATGGTAAATAAAACATCACAATAAAATTTATATTAGGAATAATCAAGGAAATATTAAATAAATGAAATGCAATAATTTAAAATGCCATACAATACGATTAATAATTTAGAACTCAAAATTATTGAAAACACTTTAAAAACCAATTATTAGTTTAGAATAAAACATCATTAGATAAAATAAAATATAATATAATATAATATAATAGAAATTATTTTAAAATATCAAATCAATTTAAATAATAAAACCAAGGTAAATACCTTTTAAACATTAATGAAAATAGGTAATAAAATCAAGATAACATTTTCATAAAATTTGTGTAAAACCTTAAATTTAAATAAATAATAAAAACGCTATTAAATGCACTTTAATTTGAATATAATTTTAAAATATTTTATGTTTGAAAATTATGTCGTAAAAATCATTTGATGTACCAACTATATACTAATGGCGTGGATGGTAGTCAGCGTCCCAAGCACCGCCAAACAGGAGGTTGAAGAGATATCGGCATACGATCGTGTAGTATTCCACAGCGTTGCTGCTAACAGATATCCTGGCCATGGAGGAAGGTGGCTATGGCCAATATCAAGCTTGCCTACTCTCAGTCCGATGACAACTATAGGACAATCCCATAAATCACCTTAATTGAACGATTGAATGCCTTATTGAAACCGAAAACCGACCGACAATCGACTGGCAATCGAACTTCACCGACCGATCGATTTTAGCAATTGAAAATAAATTTCGGGTCGATAACCGACCGACCGAAACCGATGGGCGCACACCCCTTAAGGAGCATCATTTAAAGATACAAAATAAATAAATGGAAATTTTTCCTATTAATTTGATGGGAAACCAGGGGCATAATGGAGATCATATAGAGATAAAAAAGGAATAAATACAAAATTTTTCTATTAATTTAATGGGAAATCAGGGGCATAATGGAGACTTCCGTAATAAAATATGTTCAGATAGGAAGTTTACGTCAATATATGACTCAAACAAGTAAGTATAGAAATTAATTTTTTTTTCCTGTACTGTTAGTGTACAGCATGTAATAATTGATATTAATTATCTGTGATATATACATTTAACAATTATTTAGTCGGTTTCCCAAAAAACAAAAAAAGATTAATTAATTTAGTCAACGATATAATATTTAACTAAATTTTTCTCATCCAGTTGTACAAGAAAGAAAATGTAAATTAAATTTTTTAGGTTTATAAATCGTAGCTCGTTTTCCGGTAACATATCTGGATCACTGTTATTCTATTTTTCCATGGAATCTTTTCTGGCAATATATCTTTATCATTGTTCTTTTATTTCTCCCTTGGGAATCTTTATCATTGTTATTACCACCGAAAAACAAACGAATTCACGTTTTTTTTTTTTTTTAATTCACTCAAAAAAAAAAAATTTGGCCTTTTTTCTCATTCGATAAATGAAATTTCAAGTGGCCTTGGTTTCTTTTTCAACCTTTATTTTATCTTCTCTCTCTCTCTCTGTTCTTTTTTCCCTCTCTTTTTTTTTTTTTTTTTTTTTTTGTGGGGGGGGGGAGGGGGGGCGCTTTATCTTTCATTTTGATACAAACAAATATTTATTTTCTGATTTATTACTTATATTGGAGGCCTGACAGAACTGTGATTTTTAATTTCCTCTGTATTTATCATACCTTGAATCTTCTCTTTTCTCACTGTATACAAAAGGCAACCAAAATTAATTTGTATTTGTTTTCCTAACCCAAGAAAGAAAGAAAGATGGTTTATCTTACAAAGTCAGCTGAGATTTACAAAGAATCTCAAACATAGTACGATAGAATAAGTGAATTGAAGGCAGTTGATGAATCAAAAACTGGTGTGAAAGGTCTTGTGGATGCTGGGCTTCAAAAAATCCCACGTATATTCATCATGATCAGACTCGAAGATACGTCTTCTAATGGAGATTCCTAGCTCTCTATCCCTGTAATAAACTTGGAGGGCATGAATGAGAATGAAAGCTTACGCAATAAGATAGAAATGAAAGTTGGAAAAGCTGGTGAAAATTGGGGTTTCTCATCATGTACTTCAAGTGATCTCATCAACTCATGCAAGGTCAATTTAGACAGATCTTTGATTCCTCAATTGCTGGAACCACATACTCAAACTTTGCAGGAAGACTTCTAAGAATTTTTTCTACAATTTTTCTGTCCTCAAGTTTATCTCCAAAACTTTTAATTTGGTTTACAAGTTCAACCACCTGGGAAGAAAATTCTTTGATATTTTCATCGTCTTTCATTCACAAATTATCAAAATCTCTCCATAGATTTTGTAACTTAATCTTTTGTAATATTTCCCATGCATCGTTAATCTTTTTAATTCCAAAAATTCTAGGGTAGATGGATTTGTGAAGCACTTTTCATCCGATTCTCTTTGTATAATTTTTGTTCGTCTTGTGTCCAAGTTGAACTACCCTGTGTTGGAGGCTCTTCATAATCATCTTCAATTATATCCCATAAATCTTCAAATAAGAAATCATCCTGCATTTGATAGCTCCAATATTCATAGTATTCTCCATCAAATACGGGGGTTGCTCCTTGTGAATAACTGAACATTGAGGTAGTGGAACTTCCTGCCATTCCCATAAACAGAAGCTCTGATATATTTTGCACTATTTTGAAAATTGCTCTGATACCACTTTTGGGTTCTGTATGCTCAAAAAACAATCTTGAGATATAAGGTAAACAGAACACCAGAAAGAAAAATATATCATTATGATGTTAAACGATTTTTTACTTTTTTCATAAGCAAGGGAGTCTTTTATTTTCATTTTCATTTTCTTTTTTTTTTTCATTGCATTACATCTTAAACAAGGACTCTATATTTCAAATTCTAGAAATTATTGACTCAAGATTATTTTAATTAATTTCTAACATGACAAAATTTTAGTTGACGAAGGATACAAATTTTTATATTTCATTTTTGCAATACTTGTTGCCTTTTGAAAAATAATAATAATTAGTAACTTTTTTCCCCGTCTTTTGTTTGGGTGATAAATTTTCAGAGATATTCGTGTCGTTGTCAGAGGCTCTTGGGCTAAGCCCAAATCACCTGAGAAAAGTTGACGTGCAGAGGGACTTTTTCTTGTGGGTACCCAGATTGCCCCGAACCGGAATTAACATTGGCTACTAAAGAATATAGAAGTTATTCTTGGCCCAACCACAATAATTCCGTATTGGTTTTTTTCCTTCTTGATTTCATTGTTGATTAGCTCTTTAATTTCTATTTCAAAGATAAGATAGCGAGGAGCTTAGTTATATTAGAAATTCCAAGACTTATATTTTTGTTTTCCACCCTTCTTTTTAGTCTATTTTTATCTCTTCCTTTTTTTTTAAATAGAATATTAATATATTATGGTATTTTTTTTTTAATTTTTAATTGATGTTACGTCTTTGCCACTCATACTGTAGAAATGTAAACTAACCAACTTCCATTATTCGAATCTTTTTCTGTTTACCCAAAAAAAAAAAAAAAAAAAAGGACCGATAAAAGAAAGAGAATCATTGATATATATATATATATATATATATTTGGTTTAGACTAGAGACATGTATCCTTCATCTTGGTTCTTGTGCTTTCCTTTCGATTTTAATTGTATATATTAACACCATGAATCATGATGCTAGTACATGCTCTTATAAATATTAGTTAATTTTGTCATTAAGAGAGAAAATAAAAAATAAAAAGGGGTTTTTTCACTGAAAACAAAACTTGTAATGTGTTTTTCAATCTTGCGTTTTTTTTTTTTTTCAAGTTTTTATTATATTTTATTTTTTTCGAACTACCGCTAAACTTATTGACCAAAAAAAAAAAAAAAAAAACACAATATGTTCGTGCTTTTTAATTCGTTTATTTATTTTTCTTCAGACATGCAACCAATTGTTAAGCCGAATAATCGGTTTGGTGAAAAATAACCCAATTCTACATGGATGAAAACTAAGGAAAAAAAATTTAAAACACAGAAAAATGAACTTTTACCAGATCGAAGGAAGTCGCATATATGCATATCTTTTTGTGGAACGCACATATGGATATCGAGAGACCATTTACCCTTTACATATATATATATATATATATATATAATTAATTTATAGTGACAAAATCTTAGCTACAAATGTAACATTTATCTCTTAAAAGTTTGTATTTGTGAAAGAAAAAAATGTACGTCATTAAAATTTGTGGCCAATAAAAAATTCTCGTCACTAATAAAAGAAGAAAATGTTGTCAATATAAAACTACAATGACAAAGCTAAAAGAAGAAAATCATGCGTGCGCCCCACCTGATAAAAGTTACGTTGTCGGTATATGAAGCTATGCATGCCTGAGCATTCAGCATCAATTCTGCAGCGGAGCGTATCGGGAGTAGCGGCGAGAATTAAACGGTGGTTGCTGCTCCGGAACATGCCTGTGTGGAAGTAGAGTTGGTGGTGGGATTTGGCCGTGGTGCGCGGGTGAGGGTCTTCTGACGTGATCGTTATTGAATGGTGGCGTTCGGGAAAGAGTGGGAGAGTCTGGGACTGGAAGGGATGATGATGGGCTACTAATATTTTCGTGAATGGGAATGGGAGGCTCATTACGGTAAGCATCATCAGCAAGACATTGAGTGGTGAAATTTGTGACCACCATCAATATTTCGAGGAATAACGTTAGCAAATACCAGGAAGACATTTCTTTTTTGGTGAATACAAGGAAGATATTTCTAGAGATCATACACATACATAATGTCGTATGTTTGAACCTTCTTTTATGGTGTTGGGATTATGACTACACTTTAATTTATAGCCGGCCATGGCATAAGGCATAGGCCACATATAGTGCGCGTGCCTCTGAGATGGTATCTAATGCCCATTATTACCACGTCTAGATACAATGTACCAAAGAACGTAAAGGGGGACTATGTAATCATTTTGATTTGAAAAAAAAGTGTAATGAGTAGCTTGATATGAAATTTTCATGGATCATCTTGATTTCCAAAATTTCTTCTGGGAGAGGGGTTCAATGGGCTCAGGGACCTGTGTTGGATTATTAAGTTGAATGCCAAGTTCATAGAGTTCTCATTACCATTTGGTGACCAAGATATACAGGTGTATATATCTTTTATTCCATATATCAAGGTAGGGACATTGAGCTTTGGTGCTAAGCCTTAGATCCTGGTTCGATTAGACCTGAAATTAAAAAAAATAAATAAAAAAATATCCCCCCTCTCTTAATTTTATCATACGTCTAAAATAGTAAAAATAATAATAACAGGGGAACTCCAGCATATAGCAGGGACAAAAAGTATCAGTTACTTCTTTTCTTGGGTGGTCACAAAATTTCTACTGATTAATGCTAATTAATGTTTCTACCCACAATTACTAATCAATCATAAAGCCCCTTAATATATATAATATATATATATATATATATAGATATAAAGAAAGAAAATTATAAAGCCCCTTTCCTTTCAAATGGCATATTAGTAGATTAACTATAATATGTTCTAATCCTGAGACTCTTGTGTTCTACAATGACACAACTGCGGAGAGATATCCACCTCCACAACAATTACGAGCATACATACTTGTACTTTGCTTTTTTAACTTGACACAAGGCCACTTTAGCAAACAACGTTTTGTTGAATATAGTTTAAGTTTTCATTTCAAAAATAGTCCAGTAGTTAAAGTACACTTTATGGTCCTATAAATATAGAGTTTCCACATTGCCAAATTAAAAAGAAAACAATAAACGACGGATTTTTTCAAACCACAGTTTCCATATTGTTGTTTGTTCTCATCTTTTTGCGAGCATTAACTTCTTGTGCTTTGGTATATAGCTTTTTTTGCAAATGGACGTTCCATTGGCCATATACACAAATATTTACTTAAATATTTTGACATTTAAAGGAGAATATATAGATTCAAACTCTCTGACTTGTTTGCCAAAGAAAAAAGATAATGACTGTGTATGGGACAGGAAAATTGAATTGAATATGATCTCATGACTGTGTGTGGGACAGGAAAATTAAATTGAATATGATCTCCTTGACTCGTCTGATAAAGTGGAATAAAGTAGTCCATTACGAAATGAATGGTAGAAATTAATATGGAGTTTGCACCATGCTTTTATGGAGATGCGAATATGTTAAAAAGAATTAGTCAAAAAGACACAAACTATATATTAAATTTATTCATGATATAGAAGAAACATGAGCCCATTTTTCAAGCATTGATGGGTTGGATTTTCTCATCTTTGTATAAGAAGGGACATTCATCAAATGGCTTATTTGTTTTGGGCCATTTGGAACCTGTGAAATGTCCAATTAACTCATGGAAATCCAAGCATTCGTGTTGATTATGTGGTAGAGAAAGGTATGATCGATATTCATGGAGGAATTTAGCTTGCAATGCCCATAGTCTAAGTCTGTTTGTCAAAAACAGACTAAATGGCAACCTCCTTCAAGTATTGTTGTTTATATTGATGTGGATGGGAAAGCAGACTCTACCAAAGGGATGGTTGGTATTGGCGTTGTTATGGAGAATATATTACTCGCTCTGCTTTAGCAAAAGCAACTATAGAAGTTATAACTTTATTTGAAGGGTTTAACTTTTGTTTAAGAGTTGGAATTTTTTAATTGTGAATAGGAGCTGGATTCCTTGAACACTATCAATGATCAAGGATGAATGTTTAGCACCTGGAAGGAAATAGCATGGAATGTTCAAAACAATTGGGAAGACAGTTTATTGATCTTCTATGCGGATATGTTCCTGAGAAATTGTAATCGAGTTGCACACGGCAGTTCCTGAACATTAAGGCCATGCTTACGACCCCTGAAAAAAAAAAAAAAAAAAAAATCTAAATTAAAAGTATTATATTTTATTTTATATATTTTTAGCATTTGTTATTTAATAAATGAGATGGAACAAATTCTTTCTGGAAATATATTAATTTTGAATTTTTTTCCATATGTAGTTTAAAATTATAAATAATAAATTGGAGTTAATGTTAAATCCAATGTATTATTTATATCAATAATTATCTTTTATTTTTATAAAAGAGCATTAATCAACTATTAAATTCCATTTATCAAAAAAAAAAAAAATAGTTACTTATTTTCTCATGAGCTAAAAACATCTTTATTCATGACTAATCTCATTTTGCTCGTACTATATATAATCTACAAAATTTTGATTCAAATGACCTTTTAAGGTAATTTTATTAGTTATTAGTCTTTTTTTATTCCTCATATTACTTATTAATTAATTATTAGTTTTTTTTCTTATATTACTTATTATTTATTTAATGAATTTATATTATTCATTCTCATCATATATATTTGTTCTTTGATACCATTTATAATTACTCGCCTTCATTGGCGAACCTGTCATTCTTTGTCAATATTATTTTCAATTTAACCACCACACTTTTCAACTTCACTGATGGATCTGTTATTCTCTATTGATATTGTCTAGAATTCAACCATCGTACTCAATATGGAATTTTTTGTTCAGAACTTACAAGAAGTCGCCCATCCTAGGATTGCTTTCACTTGAATACGCTTAACTATGGAGTTCTTTCGAACATTGAAGTCAAACACTTTGAAAATGTCTCGATGTTATGAAAGTGATTATTATTACTGTGAGATCACACATCGATTGGAAATGGGAATGAAGCATGTCTTATAAAGGGCTGTGGACACATTTCTCTTAAGAGGTCTTTTAAAACCATGTGGACGGGGCTCAAAGCGGACAATATCTCATGTGGGTGGACTAGGCCGTTACAGTTGATATCAAAGCCAGTATCCGGATCAATATGCCAGTGAGGATGCTGGATCCTAAAAGGGGTGGATTGTGAGATCCCACATCGGTTGGAAAGGAGAACGAGACATGCCTTATAAGGGGCTGTGGATACCTTTCCTTTGAGAGGCCTTTTAAAACCGTGGGAATGTGGTCCAAAGCGGACAATATTTCATACGGATGGACTGAGCCGTTACAATTACACTTGAATTATGCCCTGATCTATATTCGAACGACGTAGGAATGGATATCAGGTAACCTGCCAGCATCCCGTATCTGCCCATGCTAGTTGTCATAATTGTACTTCATAAGATAAATGGTAAAATATTTGACTATACACAATCAAAAGCACTTCTAAATTTATTTTTGTATTTTAATCAATGCATTCAATGTCTATTTTTCAAAATCTTAAAACACTTATTTGGAGAAGTATTAATCTTACTGCTTTTTTTAGAAGCACCTTTAGTGCTTTTTTTTTTTTTTTGCCAAAAAAAGTACTTTTTTAGTTTTTTGCCAAACATGATCATAGGTATTTTGTTTTTTGTTTTTTGGCTTTTTTTGTTTTTTTTTTTTGTTTTTGTTTTTGTTTTTTTTTTTTCTTGAAAGCACTTATTCAAGCTCCAAAAACACTACCAAACATACCTTTTTCTTCATCATCTTCTTTTAAGCTTGAGATTAAGAACCAAGGCTAGAAATGGTGTTACCAGATGGAATTCGCATGTGATCCCAAATGTTTTTCTTTGAATCTTTGTGTCACTTTCATAGTTCTAAATCCCTCTTGAACTCCTTTTTCATAAATCCAAAAGGAAAAAAGGAAAATGAAAAAATAAAAAATAAAAACTTGCCATTGCTAAAAGAAATAAAAAGAAGAACGCTTTGAAACCCAAATCTCTTTCAATCTAAACAATATAATAAATAATCAAAAACAAAAGAAAAACAAAAACCTAGAATAGAAAGTATTTAAAGATTAAGGTTTCGGTAGTACTAGAAATATAGGACATTAATTGTAACATCTTGTCTTCACTAATGAACCTGTTACACTTTGCTAATATTATCCCAAATTTAGCGATCACACTTGATATGAGATATTTATGCAGAGTTTTTAAGAAGTCACCTATCCTCTCATTAGAGTACACTTAATTCTAAAGCTTTTTTGAATCCTAAAAACAACATGTAACAGCCTAGCCCAGACCACCCGCATGTAGATATTGTCCTCTTTGGGTTTAGGAAATCCTTTTACAACCCAACCCTCAAGGTTTTTAAAGACCTCTGCAAGGGAAAGGTATCCACACTCTTATAAACCATGCTTCGTTCCCCTTTCCAATCGATGTGGGACTTCACAATCCTTCCCCTTTAAGGCTCAGCGTCCTCGCTGGCACACCGATCCGGGTACTAGCTCTAATACCATCTGTAACAGCCCAGCCCAGACCACCCGCATGCAGATATTGTCCTCTTTGGGCCTGCGGAATCCTCTTACAATCCAGCCCTCAACGTTTTAAAAAGCCTCTGCAAGGAAAAAGTATCCACACGCTTATAAGCCATGCTTCGTTCCCCTTTCCAATCGATGTAAGACTTCACAAACAACTCTGAAATGGTTTCATCGTTATGAGAGTGATTATCATTTCATTTGAACCATCTCTCATTCTACATCCAGATGATATGAGATTGGACATCACTTAGCTTGCCAATGCCTTTTGTATCCACCACACTGATTGTAACAATCCATCCTCTTAGGGCTCAGCGTCCTTATTGGTATACTTTTAGCCTAGTACAGGCTTTGATACCATTTATAACACTCTGCCTCCATTGGAAAACCTATCATCCTCTATCGATATTATTCTCAATTTAGCCACTACACTCGGTATGAGATTTTTGTTCAAAGTTCTTAAGAGGTCTTCTATCTTCTCACTGGAGCATACTTAACTACAAAGTTCTTTCGAACCATGAAGTCAACCATTCTAAAAATGTCATAATGTTATGAAAGCGACTATTATTATATTTGGATCATCCTCCATTCCACACTCAGACAATGTGGAATTAGACACTAAGTAGCCTATCAATACCTCTTGCAGCTACCCACATTGGTCATCATATTAATAGAAGGATGAGTGAAAAAGCAAAAAGATGGAAAAGATGAAGAAGAAGAGGTAAAAATGAGAGAGGGAAATGTATTGTTAAAAAAGATAAAGATAAAGATTTTCTTCAATAAAGGTTTGCACTTAAAACATCTCCAATAATTTTATGGATTGTTACTACAATAAATAGATAAATCTTATTAACTATCATTATTTTATTTTAAAAAATAAATATATACATCATAAATTAATTGAGATTTAAATAAAATCGTTGGAGATTGATTTTAAAAGTGAATATCTATCAAGTAGACATTCATGCCATAATAATTAGAAGTTCTTTCAACCTCCATGTCATATAAATTGCAATTCATATAGCCACTAAAAATGTCCTTAGCAGCTGAAGGAAAAATATACATATATATATATATATATGTTTCATTGAGAAAAAGAAAATCTCACGCTTTATTTCTCCAGTTTATTTTGTTAAAAGTAGTTTTTAAACTATGATCCCAAAAAAAAAAGTTCTTGAATTAGATAATTGAATTGGTTGTAAGTTAGTTAATTTATAAAATTGTAATTGCACATCCATATGGAGAAAAACCTTTTTTGGGCTTGGTTCTCAATCCGGAGCCTTGAAAAATAAAGAGGTAAAAGTAAGAGAGAAAAATAATGTGGCATTTTAAATGGGATGGCAGGAACGTATTGGTTTGTGATAACAAATGATTTGTTACCGCCGTTTTATTAAAGATTCTCTCACTTGGAAGCAGAAAACCTTGTGGGTTTGCACCGTATTGTATTCATGTTTTTTTTTTTTTTTGTTTTTCTTTTAACTTTACTGTATACTGATGCAATTTCTGTTTAACTTTTTATTAAATAAAAGTTCTCTCTCCATTTATATTAAAAAAAAAAAAAAAAAAGTTTGACTCGTTGAAAAAGCACGTATACGCCCAAGTCTCTGACATAATTGTTGGGTTTGAAAAAAAACCCCACATCGATTAAAGATAAATAAATAAATAAGACTTTTATGAGCTTTATGTATAGAAACCCAACCACAAGCCTCTAGTGTTCTGGGCAGATAGGCTCCATCATAAATAATATCTATTTTTCTTAATTTTAATTATTAATTTTAATTTATTTTTTGAATTAAATATTTATTTTATTTTTTTAATAGAATAAATATTTAATGTTTAAATTATTTTTAAATATTTGAAAGATGAGTACAGTCGAAGTTTCAAGGGAATACAAACTGTATGAAAATGTATTTTAATATCTATAAAATATATAAATACAAAAATTAAGATTGCTTTTAAATACATGTTTTCTTTACTGCATTTTCAGAATAGTGAAGCAAAAGTTGATGATATCGTCGAAACTATCGCCGATAAAAATTGATATCGGCTCTGGAAGAAGAAGATTTGGCAATTTTAAGTGATTATTACATAAATTTTCTAGAAACTCTTATGTGGTTTGCAGGTGGGCTGGTAGGTTGAAGACGATTATGGCTCTTTTGAACATCATGGGCTATTTTCTGGGCTGTACACACTAAAAGGAAATGGGCTTGGGTTACATTATGGACATTTTTTATTTTTAACTTTTTTTTTTTTTTGAGCTGTTTTATTTTTAACTTGAAAGAGAGATTATTTTACAAACATTCCCAAAAAAAAAAAAAAAAAAATACAATTATCTTCTAAAGAAAATCTATATTTTAATAAGAACATAACAATAATAATAATAATAACAACAACAATTATTAAAATAAGAATAATAAAAAAAGTTAAATAATTAAAAATATAAAATAGGAACAATAAATAAAATGTTGATTAATAACTAAAAACATCTAAAAAAAATAAATGCGGAATCATTAAGTAATTTTTAAATTAAATAATTAAATAATTATATAAACTTGTAATAAGATTGTATTTATGCCCACTTAAAATGTTTAAATATATAAATATAAAAATATTATTTTTATTTCTGATTGACTATGCAGGGAAGTAAGATAATGCATTATTTGAAAAATAAAACAAAATATAGGTACTCATTAAATAAATGTGATGTAGTTGATTCAATAATCAAAATTAATATACTAAAAATCTATACTTTCAATTAAAATGTATTATTTTCATAGTTATTTGTCAAAAATACAGTGTTCTGTAAGTGTGTGTGTGTGTCTATATATATACACATCAATAATGTATAATATTATATTTTATACATTATAACCAGTGCTAAACCCGTGCATTGCACGAGAGATATAACAACAATAGATAATTTCAATAATCATTTATGAAAATTTATTAATTATAATCAAATCAAGTACTAAAGTATTATATAAACAACATTTTACTAAAAAATATTAGCAAAATTTTTTAAAATAAAATTTGTATTGAAAAACTTTCATCCATAGCATCTATAATATTTGTTTTAATTTATTAAGTTTTTATCATTAAATTATTAATACGTTTGTTTGCTTTATTAAATTTATTTTATAAGATTAAATATTTATTATATTATTTATATATTATAAGCACGTTATATTATTAATTTAATATTATAAATGTTCTATATGATTAAATTTAAATTAATAATATAATAAATATATATATATATATATATGCATATGAAATAAAATCGAGCTACTCATAAGCTATTCAAGTTCAGCGCCTATATTATTTGAACTTCATTTTTTGTTCAAGATTGGCTCATATTTTTTGCAGGCTGAGTTCAAGCAATCTAAATTTATGTCAATTATGAACAATCCCAAATCATTCGAGCGTATTTACATTGGTATTTATTTTATTTATTTTTTTTGTGGTTAGGATTAGAGTAATTTTTATACTAAAGATTTGTGACTGAATGATAAATTAAAAAAAATAAATAAATATACTAAGTGATTTTATAAGAATCACTTCGCATTCATGGAATGGTCTATGAGAAAATTACCTAATAGCTATTTTTTCCAAAATTATCAAATAGGTGATGTAACACTCCGTCCCAAATCGCACCGGAATCCGTGCACGTTGACCGTTAACCGTTGACCAAAGGGGTCAAAAGTTGACTTTTTTACTCGGTGGGAATTTCGAGTTGACCAGGGTACCGTGGCGAAGTGCATGACGCCCTGAGTTCGTAGACTGGTAGCACGTTGAAAACGGAGCTACGGTTTGAAAGTTATGGGCGAAACAAGTTGAAGTGCAAACTGTCCAAAAGGTGCCGGGAGTTGACTTTTTCTTGTGATGTAATTTTGAGTTGACTCTTGTATGGTTGTAAAGTACTCATCGATACGAGTTCATAGACTAGCGGCACGCTTAAATCGGACATTTGGTTAAAAAGTTACGGACGTTTGAAATTCGCCGGGTACCGTATTATTTTAATATATCTGGCTTAAGTGCACAGTAACGCCACGTGTCAGCTTCTGATTGGTCCACGTGGCATGAACAGTGTCACGCAGGGGTTTTATTTGTTAAAACTCTCGGGGAAGAGAGAGAAAGAGAGAGAGGAGAGAGAAAGAGAGAGAGGAGAGAGAGAGAGAGAGAGAGAGTCACCGGCCGCCGGTAATTTTCAAACTTTCCGGCCGAGTTACTGTACATGCACCGGCCAGCCAGGTTGCCCACCTCATTTCCGGCAAAACCTCCAAGTTTCACGGCGAACGGCCGCCGGACGCGCCCGGATCGGACCTCCGAAGTTTGGCGGCAACTTTTACCCCTCCACCGCCGGCCACCGCGAATCGACCCTGTTCCGGCCGATCTACAGTACACACGCCAGCTAGCCTTGATCCTCTCCTCAAGTCCGGCCTACCCACCAAAAATCACGGCCATCGGACCACCGACGCACCGGGATCGGAGCATTTTCCGGCGAGGGGCCGGAAATCTTCAAACGGTGATTTCTCCGCCGTCCGACCTCCGTTTTGCTCACCCCCGGTCCCGTTGGGTTGCTCTCCTCAAGATCTACAAGTCTGCAAAATTTCACAGCCAACGGCCATCGCACGCGCCGCCGCCGGCGACGGTTGCCAGTGACCGTGGCAGCCCGCCGGAAATTACTGTTCCGGCGAGTACCCGAAATTCCGGCCAGCTCCAGTCCGCTGTGTTCGACCTCCTGAACCCGAATCCGGCATCCGTTTCCGCCAATATGCGACGGTTTGGGAGAATTGCAGAGCCGAAACCCGAAAAGCTTCCCGGCGAAATTCCGACCCCGTCGGGTACGATCCTTGGAAATTGAGACCGAATCTGTGATCAGCATCACTCGAGCTTCGATTCGGAGCACCGGTGAGTCGTAGAATTGATCCCGTAGTGGATCGTGGGTTAATTGCGTGCTTCAGGTGAGTGACCCACCTTCGAATGTATTTGGGGAATTTAATTGGTGAATATATTATGTGTGATTTAAATATTTGGAAATTAATTTCTATGTGCCAAATATTTATTGGATTTATTGTGGAATTATTTATGAATTTATTGGATTTAAGAAAATGTGCATTTTACAAATTTATGCCATGTGAAATTATTTTATGGTTTTGAGGATTTTGAAATTGGTATGGTTTTAATGGTAAATTGGGCATGATTTGATTTTCAAATATTTCAAAGAAAATATTTGGTTATATTGGTGATTTCAATTTTTATAAAATATGCCCATGAAATATTATGAGATTTGATTATGATATTTCGAGAAATTATTTATGCTATTGGGAAAAAGTGGATATTTGAATTGATGGATTTGGGAGTTGGTGGATTTGAAAATCATGGAATTTATGGCATTGATTATAAAGAAATTGTGGAGAATTTTCCGGTTCAAACGGATGGATTATGCCCGCTATGCTTATGAAAAATGTGAAATTTGTTTTATGATTTAAATTTTATGGATTTTATGATTTTTAGATGCACCGTGCACGTACTGGTGTTCTGATTATGTGATATGGTATATGTGATATGGATATTGTGCACACGGATATGATTAGCGCGCAGGTGGGTGTGAGTAGCGCGCGGTTGATATTATGAGGTTGTCCTGTGGATGCCATCGGAGAGGGTGGCCACCCCCCTTTGGCCGGGACACCAGGTTAGCAGCGGCGCAGTGGGACGCCACGCGACCGTATGCCGGTTTCTCTCTATAACCTCCTGTCTGGCGGTACCTTGGGACGCTGGGTACTGTTGGCGCCACTGGTATATAGTGGGTGCATCAACTGGTTTTCGGAACTGTGTTTTAAAAATAAAATGTTTTAAAACTGTATTGGAATTAAAATTAATTATTACTGTTCGGATATTTATTTGATGTCTTGGTTTTCGGGGAATATGAATAAAGGGTTTTGTGAAAATGTTTTAAAAGGGGAACCTTTCCAACTGAGAGAATTGTAAGGGTTTTGAGAGAAAATATTATTTCCAAATAATTATTATTTATATACCTATTACAGTGGTATTATATTGTACAGTAGATAGGGTCACTCACTGAGATGATTAGCATCTCACACTCTTAAATTCCGTTCTTCTAGGTACCAGGTTGTCGGTGTTCACTCGGAGCAGACTTGATCTTCCTCGCTGTTTTAGTTCGGAAGTACCTTGTTATTCTTTTATTGCGATTGTAATATTTCTTTCACTCTTGTTGTATTTATCTTGCACTGGATTACTGTATTTATTTTGAAGTGCTGAAATTTGTGGAACCAATTTGTAGTTTGTGGGAGGAATAAGGGTATGTTTTTAGAAGTGTGTTTTCAGTGCAGGTAAATTTGTGGTAAGTAAATCCCTTAGGGGAGGTGCTGCCGGATTTTCCGTTGGAAGGTTCGATGGTATTTCCCTGGGATCAGGGCTTGTCTAGGGTTCCGGGGAAGGAATTCTGGACGGGTCCTGACAGGTGATTTCTGTGAAACAAAATCACTAAAATCACTTTTAGATTATTTTGCCAAACATTGTAGAAAGTTTTGCCCATTTACAATATGTTTCTATGAATCGTTCCCAAACACACCCTAAGTAATAGCTGGTATGTTTATTAAAACAAGGGGAAAAAAAAAATCAAAAGTTGAAGTTGGTTAAATAATTTTATTAATGATATATTATACTATTCAAAATTCATGATTTCATTCGTTTAACGGAAAGCATTGTTATATAAATCTTTGGTTTAGGCAAGAGTCATATATCCTTCTTCTTACATTGTATTTCCCTTATGATTTTAATTGTACTAACACCACGATCCTAGTACATACTCTCATAAATATTCGTTGATTTTTTATTTAAAGTTTTGATTTAAAACAAGTTGACAATGTTTTTAATTTTGTATTTTTGTTTATTTCTTGTGTATATATATATATATATATATATGATATTGCAGAGGAAATCACCCATTGTTTGATGGGGGACATCCATTCTTAATCGTTGGATTTGTAATCTGACAGCTATAAATGGTTATAACCCAATATGTAATGTTGATGCTATACTTCACCCTCAGTAGCCCTACATATATATATAGGTGAGGGTTCCTGTATAAAGGAATTTGAGAAATGTTTTTAATTATATATAAATATATGTAGTTATTAATTAGAGTAGTTTTAATTGCATTATTAAAACTAACAGTATATAATCCCATTATAGAGTTATATTTCTATCCTTTATATAATTACTATCAGGGATAACTGATAAAGCATTCAAAAATATGAGAAGAGATTTTTATATGTTTGGCATAATACAATCAAGCATCTTCAAAGACGTTAAAAAGCATTAGATTAATCATTTTCAAAGATATTTAGAATAATATGATTAAATTTTTAAATATGTTTAAAAATATACAACTGAACATTTTTCCAAACAAATACATTTTTTGGAATATTTGATAGCATGATACCCAACGTATCTGAAAATCTTTGATCAGCTGAACGTTATCCTCATACAATTTACATATATCTCATGCTAATCATCATAAATATATCTCAACTATGTCAATATTGTCATGTATGGAACCTAAATTTAAATGAAAAACAATAAAAGGGTGGAGAAATGTTGCCGGCTTGATGGATCGTTACAAAGCCAATCGATGAAAAAAAACAAAAAAAAAAAAAAAAAAAAAAAAAGAGAAAAAAGCTGAATTGTTATCTAGGGGTTTTTGGTATCAATTTGGGTTGGTTTGTCATACAGGGGCAAGAATGTTGTCGCCTTAGTGGAGTGAAATAACTGTTAGTGTCGATGAAGCCAACTTGGATTCGACTTCATTTGACCTACGAATGAATAAAGAGAGTTTGTCGTTATTTGGACCTTATTGCCGCGTGGACTTTGGCAGCGTGGTTACTGGATAGTCGCTTTACCCTTCAGTAGGGTCCTCCTCTTCTCCTATAGAACAGACGGCTTCATATTCTCCCATTTCTTTCTTTCTTTCTTTCTTCTTTTTGCCACAGATAATGTTTGAGTCAAAAAATAATAATAATAATAATAAATAATCTACCTTTTTTTTTTTGTCCTCTCTTCTGCCCTTTTTTATCTTCTTTCTTCTGTTGACCTCTTTAGCCCCGTTGAGACGTGCCACTCTCTTGTCCCATATGTGCAGGTCTGCTTGACAATAAAACATTATTTAAATATTATAAGCATTTTACATTGTAAGATTAAGTATTTATTATATTATTTAAATATTATAAGCATTTTACATTATTAAATTAATATTATAAGTATTCTATATGAATAAATTATTAATATAATATACAAATATGCATATAAAATAAAGTCGAGCTACTCATAAGCTATTCGAGATCAATGCTTATATTATTTGAACTTCATTTTTTTGTTCAAGACTGACTCATATTTTTTGCATGTTGAGTTCCAGCGATCTAAATTTGAGTCAATCATGAGCCAATCTCAAATCATTCGAGCATATTTACGACCCTAATAACATTAGCTTCTTAGTTTTAAAAAAGTTAAAACAAAATTAAATGATTTCAGTGTTTTTTTTTTTTTTTTGGGGTTGGAATTAGAGTAATTATTAAACTAAAGGTTTGTGACTAAATGATAAATTAAAAAAAAAAACAAATAAATATACTAAGGGTCTATTTAATAATGATTTCATAGGAATCACTTTGCATAATTAAATGATCTATGAGAAAATCACCCAATAGGTGTTTTTTTCAAAATTATCAAATAGATGATTTCTGTGAAACAAAATCTCTAAAATCACTTTTAGGTTATTTTGCCAAACATTGTAGAAAGTTTTGCCCATTTACAGTATGTTTCTATGGACCGTTCCTTGATACACCCTAAGTAATAGTTGGTATGTTTATTAAAAAAGGGGAAAAAAAAATCAAAAGTTGAAGTTGGTTAAATAATTCTATTAATGATATATTATACTATTCAAAATTCATGATTTCATTAGTTTAACGGAAAGCATTGTTATATAAATCTCTGGTTTAGACAAGAGGCATATATCCTTCTTCTTACATCGTATTTCCCTTACAATTTTAATTGTGTTAACACCATGATCCTATTACATACTCTGATAAATATTCGTTGATTTTTTATTTAAAGTTTTGTATCTCCTGTTCATATAGAAAATTAAAAAGGGATTTTCTTTTAAAACAAGTTGCATATGTTTTTAATCTTGTATTTTTGTTTATTTTGTATGTATATATATGTATATATATATATATATGAATACTATTGTAGAGGAAATTATTCGTAATTGTTAGATTTGTAATCCGACGGTTATGTAGTGTTGATGCTCTACTACACCCTCAGTAGCCGTCTATATGTATATATATATATGTAAGATGTAAGGATCCTGTGTAAACGAGTTTGAGAAATGTTTTTAATTATATATAATTATATATAGTTATTAATTAGAGTAGTTTTAATTGCATTATTAAAACTAATAATATGTAATCCCATTATAGAGTTACATTTCTATCTTTGTATATAATTACTATGAGGGAATAACTGACAAGGCATTCAAAAATATGAAAATGAGATTTTTATAAGTCCGGCATAATATAATCAAGTATCTTGAAAGACGTTAAAAAATATGAGATTAAACATTTTTAAAAATATTTAAAATAAAATAATTAAATTTTTAAATATATTTAAAAATATATAACTAAACATCTTCCCAACAAATACATTCTTTGTAATGTTTGATAGCATGATACCCAACATATCTGAAAATCTTCGATCTACGAAATATTATCCTCATACAATTTACATATCTTAGGCTAATCATCATAAATATAAATCTACCGTGTCAATAATATCATGTATGGAACCTAAAGTTAAATGAAAAACAATAAAAGGGTGGAGGAATGTTGCCAGCTTGATGGACCTTTACCAAGCGAATCCATGAAAAAAATCTGAATTGTAATCTAGGGGTTTTTGGTATCAATTGGGGTTGGTTTGTCATACAGAGGCAAGAATGTTGTCGCCTTAGTGGAGTAAAATAACTGTTAGTGTCGATGAAGCCAACATGGAATCGACTTCATTTGACCTACGAGTGAATAAAGAGAGTTTGTCGTTATTGGGACCTTATTGCTGCAGGGACATTGGCAGCCTGGTTAATGGATAGTCGCCTTTCCCCTTCAGTAGGGTCCTCTTCTCCAATAGAACGGACGGGTTCATATTCTCCCAATTCTTTCTTCTTTTTGCCACAGATGATGTTTGGGTCAAAAAATAAATAAATAAATAATAAATAATCTTCCATTTTCTTTGTCCTCTCTTCTTCCCTTTTTAATCTTCTTTCTAACGTTGACCCCTTTAGCCCCTTTGATACGTGTCACTCTCTTGTCCCATATGTGCAGGTTTATATATACATATGACAATCCTTTTAAGTTTTGTGCGCGGCCTGCTTGACTGACTTCTACCACTTTATCTACTGGGCCTATATCAACGACCGCACCTGGTTCTTATCTTCAATAGGAGGAGAAAAAGAGATTAATTAATACCCTTTGTTTTTTCTTTTTTTTTTCTTTTTTTTTTTTTTTTTGGTCTTGCATTTGTAATGATTGTTTTGTCCCTAGAAGGAGTAGTACACATGGGGCTCTCTTACTTATATACGATTTTATATACATACATATATAATTATAGAATTTGCGTACGATTTTGGGTAGTAACAATAGGCAATTCAAACATTTACTGAGCTACGCGGTTGGACATATTTTTCCAAAGCATTAAGCAAAAAGAAATACATATGAATATATATATATATATATATTTCTTAATCTAAGGAGGATATCATAACATATCTGACAACTTTAGCAATGGAACCCAGTAATATCGCAACCTGGAATGGACTAGCACCATATACATGAATTGTGGTTGGATATGAAGGAATTAACTATGATCAAAGGTTGTTGTGATAGCTTCAAGCGGTAAGCTACAAATAATACTATTTAAGAAGAAAATAAATAAAGAAAAGCAAGGGAATTTTTCTCTTTTTTTTTTTTTTTTTTTTTTTTTTTTGGTTTTGCTTTTTTCCACTTGGAATTTATTTCTTAATGGTCAAAGATACATATTTTCTGTTTTAGAAAGTTTGTAAAAGTGTCCCACAACATTCAAAAGATACCACTATTACCAAAAAAATAAAAATAAAAAATAAAAAAAAGGATTCACGAGATCCCATACACCTTTTAAATTTTGTCCCCATGGGCTATACTAGTGGTAAAACCACTAAAGCTTGATTTCATATTTGTTATAGTTTTTTAAAAAAATAACATACTAAAGCTTGGTCTCATATTTGTTGTAGCTCTTTTTTTTTTTTTTTTTTAAAAAAAAAAAAAACGAATCAATTAAATATTTGATAAACTGATGTTTCAAAATTATTGCACATTTTAAAATCAGTACTGTTATTAAAATATTATCCAATATGATATTTTTTTTATTCACCATAACTATATTAAAGAAGGGAAAATATATATATCAAAACTAAACATTTATAAAATTAGATTTTTTTTTTAGAAAAATGATAATAAATGTATTAAAGCTAAAAGATATAAGCTTTGGCTCAGATTATTAATAAGAGTTATAATTGGTATTTTGGGTGATAGGCAACCGGAAAATCAGCTGCCACAGGTACAGATTATTGTAAAATTAGAATTTTTTCTTTTTATTTTACCAAACACCTAAACTAGATTTTGTTGTTTGACAATCAATTTTAAGGCTCTAAAAGAAATCTCAAATGTGCCTAATTCCTCCTACAAAGTTTCAGGATTTGGATCTCCCACTTTCAATATAGAAAGGGAAAAATTTTAAATTTATGTTAAATAAAATTAATAAACCATTTTTTAGTAGTTTGTCCTTTATAAGGACAGGAAGCTAGTACCTTGAAGAGATTTTATAGATTTTACCCTATTCGTAATACTTTATAGGTATTTAACCAATTTTTTCCTAGGTTATTTAATTAACCAACATACCATGTAGAAAAATATGTTTAGCAATTATATGATTACTTATGCTACTATTCGGTATCTCACTTATTTATGCTATTGTTTATTAAAACGATAGTCAACTTTTTTTATTCCTATTTATTCTTGTATTTCACAACAATTCTTTTTGTTTTATAATTTTATTGCCTGATTGAAATTTATATATATATATATATATATATATATTTTTTCTTTTCTTAGATTGTTGGTTATAAATGATAACAGATGAAAAATAAAACTAATTAGTCATTTTAGACATAATTTTATTACTGTACAGTTAATGAGTACTCGTTTCAATGATTCTTTAGGTGTCCTTGGTAACATAATGATTTTTAATTTTGGTTTTTCTTTTTTTACTTATACTCATTTGCGTATTTTAAATATTTGTTAGTGATAATTATAGCTTGTTAAGCATCTCAACTAATAACAAAATTAAAAGGAAAAAAAAAATTTAAACACAGCTTCAAATATATTGGTTTTTAGTTATTTTACCTAACTCAAACAATTGGAGTAGGTAAATTATACGCAAATAGGGAAGAAAAACAAAACAAAAACAAAATGCTATGATATAACCAAATTTTCTCCTTTCCCCATTTCTCCATATTTTATATTGACTAATTGAAAGACCTCGATAAGCTATAACTGAAAGACCTCGTTAGGCTATTTAACGAACATAAACAAGAGAATATAATTGCAAGCACACAACCCACCTCCAAGTCATATGGCAACGTCAATTGAGACACTTGTCTCCAAGAAGGAGGTTGTACGGCAAATCCATTTTCTTTGGCTTATCAGCAACCTATTGTTTTGTTATTCTAGTACTGCCTCAAATGTTTATTGTAGTTCTTCTAGAACAAGCCGAGGAAAAGGAGGAGAAGCTGAGGCCCTTGTCAGATGGAAAAACAGCCTTGGTAATCAAACTATTTCTCTTTTTCTTGCCTCTTGGAAAATGTTGCTTCCTCAAAGCTCTACCTCAACATGGTCTAGCACTAATTCTTCTTGCAGTCTCAAAAGAAGAAGCACAAGTCACTGCCATTGGGCTGGAGTTAAATGTAACAAGTCAGGAAGTGTGGTCAGTATAAATCTTGCTAGTCATAATCTAAGAGGTACGCTCCAAAACTTTGACTTCTCATCTTTTCCCAACATACAATCCTTTGTGCTTTCTAACAATTCGCTTTATGGAACCATCCCTCCCACTTTTAGTAACCTTTCTAAACTCATTTACCTTGATTTGAGTAGCAATCATTTCTATGGAAATATTCCATATGAAATTTGCCTATTGACAAACTTACGCGTATTTTATGTGGATGGGAATTATTTCAATGGCTCTATACCACATGAAATAGGCAAGCTGGTGTCCCTCAAAGAGTTTTTCGTTAGTGGAAACAATCTTTTGGGTTCAATTCCAAGATCCATTGGAAACATGAGCAAATTAACTGCTCTAATTCTTAGTGAAAATAAATTTTCCGGATCCATCCCTCATGAAATAGGACAGCTTAAATCACTTAACAGACTTTACTTGGATGGAAATCAGCTATCCGGCTCAATTCCTACGTCCATTGGAAACTTGAGCAACTTAACTACTTTAAACCTCGGTGAAAACAAATTATCGGGATCCATCCCTCGCCAAATAGGACAACTCAAATCCATTACAACCTTTTGCTTGTATGAAAACCATCTCACAGGCTCAATTCCTGAGTCGATCGGAAACCTCATATTCCTCATCGACTTAAATTTGTCCTACAACAACATCACAGGTTCTATTCCACTTGGAATGAACAATTTCACGGAATTGGAATCATTACAAATTGATGAAAACTTTTTGTCCGGCAATCTTCCAGAAAATATTTGTCTTGGTCAGAGGTTAACATGGTTTACGGCATCTCATAACTATTTTACAGGTCCCATCCCAAAAAGTGTGAGAAATTGTACTACTTTAGTCACAATTTCTCTTGAAAAAAATCAATTAACAGGAAATATATCAGATGGGTTTGGAATACACCCAAACTTAGACTATATGGACCTAAGTGACAACAAGTTCTTTGGTAAACTTACCGGAAATTGGAGAGACCTGAAAAAACTTACCATGTTGAACATCTCAAAAAATAAAATTTCTGGTAAGCTACTTCCTGAAATTGGGCAAGCCACTCAGTTGCATATACTTGACCTCTCAAGCAATCTTCTGGTTGGGAATATTCCCAAGGAATTGGGACGAATAAGACCTTTATTCATCCTTAAACTCAGCAATAACATGTTGTCTGGCAAAGTCCCGGCGGAAATTGGAATGTTATCTAGCCTTGAACAGCTTGACCTTGCAGAAAATAAACTGAATGGACCAATTCCCTTAGATTTTGGACGTTGTTCAAAACTATTGCAATTGAACTTGAGAGATAACAATTTCAGTGGGACTATTCCTTTGCATATTGGGAATTTGCATGCCCTCGAAAATCTTGATCTGAGTCAGAATATACTTACTGGAGAGTTGCCTGTAGAGCTTGGAAATTTGCACATGTTAGAAACATTCAACCTCTCTCATAACAAGCTTTTTGGCTTGATACCACTCACATTCAAAGACATGATAAGCTTGATATTGGTTGATGTATCTTACAATTTGTTAGAAGGTCCTCTCCCCAATGTCAAAGCCTTCATAGAGGCCCCAAGAGCAGCATTGGAAAATAATAAAGGCCTTTGCGGCAACAACACCAATTTGAAGCTTTGCTCAACACCTAAGAAAGATAGCAAGAAAGTCCTAGTGTTGATGATAATATCAATTTTTGGCACTCTGTTTCTATTGTTTCTCATTGTTGGAGTACTTCTCATTCGCCAAAAAATACAAAGGAACGAGGATGAATCCCGAGAAACACAAACTAGAGCTTTCTTTGAAGCATTGAGCCATGATGGGAGAATAGTTCATCAAGAAATAGTTGAAGCCACAGAAAACTTTGACTCCAAATATTGCGTTGGAGTTGGAGGATTTGGAAGTGTTTATAAAACATCATTGTCAACAGGTCAAGTAGTTGCAGTGAAAAAGTTCCATGAGAATGATGGAGTAATGTCCAGTGAAGAAACTTTCACAAGTGAGATTTATGTGTTGACAAGAGTACGCCATCGAAATATCATTAAGCTTTATGGATTTTGTTCACATACAAGACACTCATTTTTGGTGTATGAGTTCATGGAAAGAGGAAGCTTAGTAAAGATATTGAGTGATGATGTTCAGGCAAAGGAGTTGGAGTGGAGTAAGAGAGTAAATATTGTCAAAGGTTTAGCCAAGGCGATATGCTATTTGCACCATGAATGTTTCCCTCCTATAGTGCACAGAGACATATCAAGCAAGAATGTTTTGTTGGAGGCAGAATATGAAGCTCATATTTCTGATTTTGGTTCAGCTAGAGCTTTTCATCCTGGCTCATCAAATTGGAGTCCATTTGCAGGAACCGTTGGATACTCAGCTCCAGGTAAATCTTTCCATCAAAGTAGCTTTAATTAATGTGAAAAAAAAAAAAAAAAAAGTGGCTTTTGTTAGTGCATATATATTTCAATATCTATAGCAACTTTGCTTTAAAGATTCGTTCATGATTTTATTTTATTTTTTAAAAAAAGAAGTTAATATAATATATATAGTACTTTTTTACTTGATCAAATACAATAATTAAAAAAGCTAACCAGTTTAAGCATTTTCGTTTTGAAGAACTTGCTTACACGATGAAAATAAATGAAAAGAGCGATGTATACAGCTTTGGAGTTGTAACATTGGAAGTGATAATGGGAAAACATCCAGGAGATCTGGTCTTGTCTTTGTCCACATCACCATTAATAGAAGTTCATCAGATTCTACTCAAGGATGTATTGGATCAACGTCTCTCACCCCCAAGAAGGCAAGTAGCAGACCAAGTGGCCTACATTGTAGAGCAAGCATTTGCTTGCCTAAATCCAATCCCACAATCTCGGCCCACTATGAAGCAAGTGTCTGAGAAGCTATCGACTTCATCAGTACTATCATTATCAAAGCCTCTTCACATGCTTACACTTAAGCAGCTGATTGATCTCACAACCTGCGCCTCCTCAGCAGCTTAATTATTTTCTTATTTGTTCCATGTTGTGTGTGCATTTTCCTTTACTCTGTCATTGTGTTGATTGATCTTTTCTTCAGTTTTAGTTGTTTTTCGACCTACCATATATATTCAAATTTATGCAGTCAAATTCAGTTAATTTTCGAACGGATTCGTTTTCCATTTTTGCTTAAGACAATGATACAGATCAAAGAGTAAAAGAATGCGAGAATAAAAATGATGTTTTAAGTTTAACAACAAAAAAATTTTCTTTTTTCTTTTTTGACTTTTAAGTATTCCAATACCAGTAATACTAGATTTTCTAATTTCCTTCCTATCACGAGCATGATATACCAAATAATGAGGATTGAACATTATTTTTCTTTTTCTTTTACCCTAAATTTTTTCTACGTATATCTCAATCATGTCGTTACTAATTCTAAAATATTACTTTGAAGAATTTGTAACTCTATCATCTCTTTACTAACATAACGACCCTTTTTTTTTTTTTTTTAATTACAATTTGGAGGGGATTTTTAGCCAATTCAATTTTTAAACCTTTGATTTAAAGATATAGTCTAAGTAGTTTTATCATTGGGCCAAGCATACGAGCACAACACAAACAGCCCCATTGACATTGTACAATCTGAGATAAAGGCGCAATAAACAAAACAAAATTGTTTTTTTTCCCAAGTAACTTGATTTTGATGCTTTTTTTTTTTTAATTAATACTTTTATAACTATGATTATTTTTTATATATAGAGAACCACAATCATGTATTATTTTATTTTTGTAATTATCATTTTATAGTTTAGATTCAATTTGCAGATAACTTTCGGGATTTAAAATGAAAGATTCTATTTTGATAAGTGGTCGATTTTATTTTTTATTACGAATTGATATGTGATTGTGTTGTCATGTTATTACAATATATATATATATATATATATATTTTTTTTTTTTTGTTCAAATTTGTTAGGATAATTATTAAATTATGTTATGATAAAGAATTGTTTTATCTAGAATTATTAGTGACATATACGGCTATGTGTACTTAACAATATTTGTTTATGTCAATGAATTAGATTTAATAATTAACACAAAAAATAATTTTTAATATATTTACATTTATGTTTATGTTCTTATATTTTATTTAAAAATTTTGTTGATGTTGAATTAAATATATAATTCATTATTTTTAAATTTGATTTATATTATATATATATTTTTTAGTTTATGTGATTTTTAAAATATTTTTTATTTACATATTTTAAATAAATAATACATTAAATTTAAGATTCTTAAGAGAGATCAATCTAATGTTACCATATTTGTATGGATTTTTGACAGCAATGCTCCGTTAACTTTCATCAAATTTGAAAATTGCATCCTAACCTTCATGTTTAGTATCTAAATTCTCTTAACTTCACTTTTTAGCAGTGATACCCAAGTACTCCCTTTTTTTTTTTCTTTTGTTATGCCCCCAGGTATCCACTTTCCCCCAAGACTCGAAAGCAGCATCTACTGGCCGGGCTGTGGTGTGGTAACCACTGAGCACCCACGCGAGTCTGATACCCGAGCATTCTTACACCGTTTCTATTTCACTTTTAAATGTCTTGTGCCCAGCAAACGTTCCGCCTCTTCAAGGGTATTTTCGATATATAATTTATTTTGTATATAAATTATTAATATTTTATTATTTTTATTTATTTTATTTTGAATCTCTCTCTCCCATTTATTCTCTCTCCTCTTCCCCCCTTAATCTGAAAGGACTATCAACCCCCAACCAAAAACAAAAACATGCATGCCGGTAGCCACTCTAACCATGTTCCATTTTCTCACGATTGCATGTGGAATGAGAGATGAAAAAGATAATGTGCTTTTATAGAAGGCCTACCATGGAAAAAAAACCTAAGTCAAAATTACAAAACATAGCTCAAATTGGGAAAATTCTAAAAATCCGACAATAATTGACAAATTATATGTCAAATAAAAGTTTAAAAGGTGAAAATTAAAATACTTACTCAATTTAATGTGGGATCGCCCGTGAATATCAGATTTTTGGCCGAGAAAGTCATGACTTCTATTTGGTTTGCCGTACACCATAAATGAGGGAGAAATGAGCTGAATTGAGCCTGGAAATGGACTTAGAGGGGTCGAATTAGTGGAATAAAGTATACCCATAGCCTGAATGTCACCGAAATTCAATTACCGGAGCTTGATAAAGCTCACTGGATTTCCACATATTTTGGTGAGATCTAGCTATTTCACAATGTAAACTCGGTGGATATACGTTCTATGGCGAGTGAGCTTTCAAAGGTGGTGGTAGGGTGGCGAATGGTGGTTGAAAATGAAGGTCTCACAGGTGAAAATGGTTGCCTCCATGTGCATGTTTTTGGATGGGGGTGTGGTTGCTCTTTTCACGGGGAGAAGAAGAAGTAGGGAGGAGGAGGAGAGAGAATAAGTGGGAGAGAAAGAGAGAGAGAGATATATTCAAAATAAACAAAATAAAGTAATAAAATATTAATAATTTATATAAAATAATATATATATATATATATATATGTTTTCTAGGCACATGACATTTAACAATGAAATTGAAATAGTGTTAAAATGTTTGGGCAATGCTGCCAAAAAACATGAAGTTCAAAAAGTATAAATGCTAAACATGAAGGTTAGAATGCAATTTGCAAATTTGGTAAAAGTTTATGATGTATTGCTGTCAAAAATATGATTTGTATTTAAAAAAAAAAAAAAAGATTTACCGTATCTTATTCAAAGAATAACTTTTTTCTTAAGTTTTGATAAGGAGTAGATATTCTTTAAAATAGGAAAATAGTTAATTCCTAGGGAATATGTATTCCTTGATATAGAAACTAACCAAATATAAGTTATTTAATCTTATGGAATAATTATTTCATTTCTTATCTTATTCTTTTCTACCAAACATGTAACAGTCCAGACCACCCGCATCAGGATATTGTCCTCTTTGGCCCAGGGTTCACACCCTCTCTCCCCCCTGGCTTCAAGGTTTTGCTCACAAAACGCGTCCTGAAGGGAGAGATATCCACAGCCTTATAAAGACCGCTTCGTGCCCCTCTCCAACCGATGTGGGATGTTACAATCCTCCCCCCTTGGGGCCCAGCGTCCTCGCTGGCACACCGATCCGGGTCCTGGCTCTGATACCACTGTAACAGCCCAGACCACCCGCATCAGGATATTGTCCTCTTTGGTCCAGGGTTCACACTCTCTCTCCCCCCTGGCTTCAAGGTTTTGCTCACAAAACGCTTCCTGAAGGGAGAGGTATCCACAGCCTTATAAAGACCGCTTCGTACCCCTCTCCAACCGATGTGGGATGTTACAAAACATGCCTCGAGATTTGTATTAGTTATGATATACTTCCATGTGTATATATATATATATATATATATATATTTACAAGTGTCAATAAAATTCAGCAGTTCACATTACAATTTATTTTTCTCATTTATATTGGTCCTATGTTTCTTTATGGGGTGTGTAACACCCTGCTCTAATAAATGTTTTAAATTTTGAAATTTTGATTAAGTTTGATCAATTGGACCATTTGTGTATCCCAAGTTTGAATTTTTATATGGTTAAGTTTAGGGTTTAACTGGTATATTATTATGTAAAGCTTATTGATACAAGTTTATATACTAGTAGTATGCATAATTTATAGTTACGGTTAAAAAATTATAGTTTTGAAAATTTCTTAAGTATTAGTAGTGTATGAGTATCTAAACTAGTCTTGTATTTTTAATTGTTGTGATTGAAGGCCATATATACATTGAAAAATGTGTCCAATAGTGAACAATTACAAAAATACCAAAAAATTCCTGAAAGCATCTTCAATTCTAACAACCGATGCCCACAACCAGTTTTCAACTCAAACTGATACGAACCTAGGACGACTTGCTTCTTGGTGATTCGCTGCTCGACGCTCCCGAATTGGGCCGACGAAGCCAACCAATGATCTACCTAGTCGCTACAGTTCATGCATTTTTTGACCATTTCAAGTCGTACCTTATCTACCTCCCTTTTAATTTGAACCCTTTGAGTTAGAATTCAGTCTCCATTTGTTGAAATTCTTCACGGTTTAAGATATCCATCAACATAAATTTTGATCAAGACTTTGAAGAGGTTTTTTGGCCACCAATGAGACTTTTAAGCATTTCTTATTTTATAGGCTTTCCGTCGATACATAATTTCTAAATTTTGAACACTATTTGATAATATTTATGTTTTTAGGTTAATTAATTAAATGTTAGGTAAAATTAAACTAAGTATGGACAACTTATGATCAAATTGGTGTTAATTATATGTAATTAGGTATTAAGAGGATGATTAAAAGATTCAATTCATAAAATTGGCTTTTGAGTGAAAAATCCCTATTTCAAGTTCTAAGTCATTAAGGTTCGCAGTATAATTGGATCATTTAGTATACAATTTATGTAATTTTATAGTTGTATAAATTATTTTACATCATTTGGAATGCACCAATATCTTTGGTTTGATTTTTGAAGCTTAAAAAATGTTTTATCATATTATCGGTATCAATATTGTGCTCGAAGGCAATTCTACAGAGAAGCAAGAGTGATTATCCATGGTATTTATGAGTGATTTATATTTTTGATGACATGACCAAGCTAAGTAGATAGTCAAAGATAGTTAAAACATATCCACAATATAACTAAATTAGAATTTGTAACGTATTATAATAATATATTTTAACAATGCGAATTTTTAATGCATCGTAATTAGCTTAAAATTACATTGAGAATATGAAGCATCTTGACATGGATAGTATGGAGCTTGGATGGACTTTCCAGGGAAAAAAAAAAGTCTTGGGGTCAAAGATCGCAACTACATACACACATGTATGTGTGCTTACACATGTACATATACGCACATATTTTATGGAAAATGCACTTTTTTATTGTCAAATAATCAATCTATCACGAAATTAATGAAACTTGAGTTTCAGTTTTAAACTTTATTCTTCTGAGCGAATTCCATTGTCATCGAAAGTTGAATTTTAATGGGTTAGTCATGAGGTTCGTATTGTTTGTCATAGCTATTATGAGTGGAAGCAGTTCGTTAACCACCTAAGTCCCCCTCGGGAGATAAGTTAACTATTTGAATATATTGTTCATGCCCTTTAGCCAAGGGTCGTTTCACTTTGTTTCAGCTTCTTCTTTTGTGATCTAGATGGACTTTTAGGGGATAGCCTATATACACACATGAAGTTTTTGTGACTTTGTACCCTAACTTAATTGGAAACAATGTCAAAAGTCAAACTTGTCGCTTATGCCATGACTTTCGATGTTTAGTGGCAAAATTTCATTATTTAGATTTTAAAAATACAAAACTTAAAATTTTTTTAATATTTGGGAAGCTAATCTTTCAGCCTAGAAATGTTCAAATTTAGTTTTGTCAACTCTTCTAGAATCATGGGACTGAGAGTATTATTTCTATCTTAATTTCGACAGTTTCTTTTTCTTTTCTTTTCTTTTTTTTTTTTTCCATTTTCAGCAAATTTCATATTATATATATATATATATATATATATTTAGATGGTTAAAGAGCCATTAGGGCTTCTTTTACTAATTACTATATATTTATCATGGTATTATAATAAGGAGCTTTTGATTAATAAAATTATAGAGTTTATCTCTTTTTATTTCCTTTCAATTTTTGATATTTATGAATGAATTAACAAGTTTGAATTATTATTGAATTTTGTCTTTCTATCCACCAAAGAAAAAACAAAAAATGTTAAATGCATTTTGATAGCCTTAACTTCTAAGTTTTTGCAATTTAGATTCTCAATTTTTCAACTTCAATAATTTAGATTATCAATTTTTTAAATTGTTACAATTTAAGTCTTGTTTGACTTTTGATTGCAAAATTATACTGCAGTTTTATATGAACGGTATTAAACTATATCAATTTTCAAATTAAAATATACTAAATTTTAAAATATTAAATCTATTTATAACTTTATTTTAAAAAAAAAAATTGGTGCAGGTCACCTGATTGGCATTAAATTGCATCCAATTTCAAATTAGAATATAATAAAATGTAGATTTTAGATCAAGTTTAAAATTTTACAATTTATTATTTTATAATTTAAAATTTAATACTATTTAATACCATTCACTCTGCCAGTAAAAAGTTAAAAAAAAAAATTTTAATTGTAACAAATTGAAAAATCAAATATCTAAATTACTGGATCAAAATATTAGTATTTAAATTGTAAAAATTTGAAAACTAAAAATATTAATATACAATAAGTTCAAAAAAAAAAGAAAAAGAAAAAAAAAGTTGCCTTTTATCATTAGATTTATACATTAATTGTTCTCAAAAGCAAATGGACTAAACATAATTATTACTTTTCTATTACCAAAAAACCTAAAAAAAAAAAAAAAAAAGCATAATTATTACTTTGCCATCACCCAAAAAAAAAAAAAAAAAAAAAAAAAGCATAATTATTACTTCTCCTACACGCCATAGATGGCGTATCCAAGGCTAGATAATTTGTTATCTAAGTTTCCTTACTGGAGTGGGAGCAAAGGTAGACCAAACAGGGGCGCGTACCCCTGCTCCTTCCTCCCCCACCAGGCTTCAAATATTTTATTTCTATTTTTATTTTTAAATTTATTAATTTACGCTCTTTGCAATGATTGTTCACCCTTTCTTGCGCACGTGGATCTTTTTTTTTTTTTTTTTTGTTATATGTATAATTTCTCCACACTCTTAAGTGCTTTTGATTTTATTTATTTCTTTATTTAATTCATTTTATTTTAGTTATATAACCAAAATAAAATAAATTAAATTGAATTACATTAATAAGTTATACTTATTGAATATTGATAAAGCAAAAATATAAAGATTGTGGATTATATTTTTGAACCTAGAAAATTTTATTACCAGGAATATCTGTTTTACAAATATAGGTAAATAGATGATAAAACATATATATGGAGATGTTACAATAAGAAGATGATTCAATTTCTATAAATTTTAGATCAATGAGGGTTGGAAGTCATTTTCATGATCCTTATTCATTGGATATTTATAGAATGTCATCAAGTAGCAACTTATGGGTACTATCTCAAATGCAACCATCAGAGAAGAGTAGTTATGCACTTAGTCAACCAATAATGCAATATCCATATGGTTGGCATAATAATAATTATATGTAAAATTATCAGAAAGATACATATTTTCATAACTACTTCTCACATTTCACATCTTAGAATCAAAATGAGGAAGAAACTGATATTTTTAACCATCCAAAAGTTCTATGTGGTATTAAGATGATATTTATGAACTACAATATAATTGTAATAATCGTTTTATATATTTTAATTAATAAATAATTTTATCATATATGTATTTTTTGATATATTTTTATTAATAATAATTAATCTATGATCATTAATGTTTATTATAAATTAATTTATTAAGAAAAATATAACATTTATTCAATATTTTAACAAATTTTATAATCAATTTGATAATTGATGAATTAAATAAGCTAATTATAAAGTTTTTTATATTCAACTACCCATTAATTACCCATATATATGTATATATATATATATATTATTACAATATTTTTTTTTTCAGTGTTCTGAATCTATAATTTTGCTATCATAAATGTGAGTGTCTTATCTACTAAGTTAAAAACTTACTTGATTAATTACTCATATATCTTAAAGCATCTCTAAGAACTTTCTACCATTTCTACGTACTTTATTTGAAAAACCTAAATTTTTAAAAATATGCTTCAATCCATTTTTTATTTTAATTTTTTTAAAAAAAATTAATTTTGCTCTTCAAATATAATTTAATATTGAAACAAGTTTTTAAACCACTTTTATGTTTTAATTATTAATTTTTATTCTTTTTATCTTTTAATTATTTTAAGATCAAATTGAAATAAAAAACAGAGAAAAGCAAATATAACAACAAATATTTATAAAAAATAAAAATGAAAAATATTATATAAAAAAGATTGTTGAAAAATTTTTAAATTCAACTTTTTAGGTTAAAAGATATTTTTTATCAGTACTCTTCATTTTAAAATACCCGTTTAAAAATACTCTCATAAATTGTCTCTGTACTTGAAACGTAAATGTATCTTTCTAGCTTATAAGAACTAAAATAAGAGACATGTCGGATCAGGTGTGCCCTTTTAGAGACAGCTCGCAGAATCTTTATTTATTTATTTATTTTTTTTTAATATCTAAATTCAAAGTCATTATAGCTTCATGGAATTTGTCTAATATAAAAAGTAGTAGGAATACACTTTCCTTTGAAATTTTGACCCAAAAAAAACTAAAAAATAAAAACAAAACAAAATATTTTCCAAATAACTTTGGGGACTACCCACCATATGTTATCCACAATACTCTGGGACCGAACCAAAAAGGTTACCACTCACGGAAGGAAAAAAAAAAAAAAAAAAAAGGTTTCCTAAAACCCGGATCTCAATTATTTGTCCATAAGTTATTTTTATCGTACCAAAGTATTTATTTTTATTTTTTATTCAAAAAATACATGTGACCTAACCAGCCAGCAGCTTTTTACATTGGAAAAAAAAGAAAAAGAAAAAAAGCCATCCTCGAGCCAGCTCACCGATAAAGTGATTTTGAGCCCCGTAACCATGTAAGGTGGCGTTGGTTATATTCTCGAAACTTCTTGAAACACTAAACAAATGGTTATTACTTAATGTGTAAAAATTTTATCCAAAAGGGTGTTTTTAATTTTGTATTTTAAAAGATTTTTATTAAGTTTTTAAATGATTGATTTTTGCAGAATATATAGAGTTTTATAAAATTTATAAAGTTTACAGGATTATAAATAATTTTTATAAATTTTTATAAACATTTTTAGAATTTCTATAATTAAAAAAAACTTATATTAACTTTCACTTATAAATATCACATAGACATTGTAATAAGAAAATTTTAAAAATTTATAATTGTTTTATAATTGTTTTAGTATTAAAAATATTATGAGGCATTTTACTTTTGATATTAAGCAAAAATAAATAACACGTAAAAAATAATAAGAAAAATAGTCATTAAGGCCCTTTCTTGAATAAAATGGCTAGTTTATTGCACTTCCACATATATTAAAAAATCAATTGTTGCATCTTTTTATTAAAAAATGTTTTTAAGGTAAACAAAAAATTTGGTGTAATTCTTTTGTATGTCTATGTTGAAGAAATATTTTTTTTATATATTTTATTAAAATTTCTTATGAATTTAATAAATTTAAAGGGACCAAAATGGTCTGATTTTTCCATTTTTGAAATTTTTTTCCATTTGATCAAATGAATTATAGACCAAAATACAATATGGAAATGAATTATGATCTACTTTTCCATTTTTGAAAAATTTCTCCATTTGACCAAAAAAATAAAAATTCTACTAAAAAATTAAAATGTAGGCCATATTTCCCATTTTGAATTTTTTTTCTTTTCATTTTGGTCTATTTTAATCAATTTTTCCATTTTTGCCTCCACTTGGGTTTCATTTTTGTATTTTAGTCTAATTATTTTAAATTTTTGGTCTAATAAAATTATTTTTGGACCAAAAATTTAAATTACATTTTTATTTTCATTTTTGATCAAATTTTACATCCAAAAATATTAATTATGATTGTGGATATTTTAATTTAAATAAAAAAATAACATGTACAATTTTTCAAATAAAAAGCCATAAAATATAAAATAAAAAAACAAATGTATCGTTTTTTCAATTTAAAAAAAAAGCTTTATTTTTTTGAAAATTTATTTTCATTTTTTAATTTTTGGTCTAATTTTTTTAGTTTGAGAATAAAAAAATATTTTATTTTTTCATGTAAAAAAATTATTTTATTAGATCAGAAATTCTAATTTTATTTTAACTTTTATTTTTTATCTAATTATAAGTCCAAAAATATTTAATTATGGTTGTAGGTATTTTAATTTAAATAAAAAATAATGGATACAATTTTCCAAACTAAAAACCAAAAATATAAAATGGAAAATTAAAAAATGTATTTTTTAAAATTTTTTTAAAAAAATATATATATATTTTTTAATTATATAAAAAAGAATTATGATATCAACATAATATCATGCTGATAGTTTATTTTTACACCATCATTAGAAATTGGACCAATTTTGTAACAAATTTTGAAACTTTAAGAATTTGCACAAATGAAAAGTTTAGGGTCAAAATCACACAACCCCTAAAGCTTCAATGTCGCAAAGTGTAATTTATCCAAAATGTTATATATGTTGCATATTCCTAGTAACATATTTTATTTTGTTGTATTGTATTTTGTTCGTGTTCAAAATTTTTTTTTTATTCAAATACGATCTATTAAACTTTCATAATGGAATATATAAACTCAAAACCATTCATTAAATTATCCCCTAATCCGACTCGTTAACATATTATACTTAAACAAAAATACTCAAATGAACAAAATTATTCTTAATAATGGTTAGTAGTACAAAAAATAATAAAATTATTGTATTTTCAAAATCAAATATTAAATAGATGGATTAAAATATTACATATAAAAAATTAAAAAATAATAAATATTTAAACAAATATGATATATATAAATATATATATATATATATATATATTTCATAGATACCATCTTTTAATGTATTAACGCACTATTATTGTATTTCACTATTAATGATCTGTTTAGTAATATATTTTATTGTATTGGCAAATATTGTTAGAGCAGTAGCAAATTGTTTTTGTTACTGGTATTTTTAAATTTTAGATTGGCATATCATTCAAGGCTCAATACGATTCAACATTCAAGGCTTCTTTTGAAAGTTTACGAGCCACTACATTGTTAACACGATCGAAATGTAAAATTAAAAGAAACAGAAGTAAAACTTTGAGCTAATAACTGAATTTCTTCAAACAGAGGACCATGAATTGAAATTTTTTTATTAGACTTAATGATAATTCCCTCCATTACCAACTTAGAATCACTCTTAATGGTACAGCAGGTCGTAAAACCTAGATCAGAAGCCAAAAGTGATAACTATTCTTTAACAGCAACAGCTCCTTTAACAGAGGCAAGAGAAGCACGTGATGATAAGGAACAAAGTGATAACTCTCATCCAAGTAGTGATAGACAAAATTGTCTTGTTGTACAACTGAAAGTAAAAAGTCAAAATCATGACCATTATCTGTAGCTTCAGGCCTCAGCAGTCATCATCTATAACCTCCTGTAGCCTCACTTGGCTATATAAACGTTGTAACCAGTTTGTAAATTGTGTGAGAAGCATCTGTTATCTGTTTACCTTTCTTCATCATGAATTTCCACAAAAAAGAGACCTTACTTTTATTGCACTAATCTCTGTAGCCAAAGAAACTGGTTTCGAAAATTATCAAATGATGCAAGGACTTTAAAGTCTTCGAGGTCCCCCCGCAACAGAGTGTCATCCAGAAAGGAGTGTGTCCCCCCCTAACAGAGGGTCATCCAGAAAATAATTAAAACCTTGCATTGCACAACTAAAAGGCACCTTGTAAGACCGTTATAAATAGGTGTAACAGTAGAATCGTTCTTCGCACCAAACCATCAGAAGCTCAAACTTGTGCACAAAAACACTAGTAGTAAATATGTCTTCCAGCTCGCATTTGCTAGTTTTATTCCTTTGCGTGGTTGTTCTTCTGACCACTCATGCTGATCCCTCATACGAACATAAGTCTCCCAAACAAAACCAAAAACCAGTAGTACTCCCAGTCCACAATGTCAATCCAACTCCGAATTTACCATTACGTTCACAAAAGAAAATAGGTATCCACAAACCACCACCTGCACGCCATGGTGAGAATCCGCCTCCGATTCCATCTCATAAACGACTGGAGACCCCAGCCCCTGCATAAGCCGTCACCAGGCCTAATTATATAGACAGTGAGGTGCTAAACCTCCCAACCCATGCATCAGCCGTCATCCAGTGCTTGTGGTTTCATGATCTGTATTTCAGTTTGTTTGATTTTCTGATGGATTTCTATTTGCTATTAGTATTAATGCTTGAGATGAGCAGCAGTGTGTATGTATGTGAACTCTTTTTTTTACAATTTGGGGGAGGGTGAATGTGGAGATATATTTTTATTGGTTTTAACACTGCATCAAATTTATGAATATTTATGCGTGTCACCTTTTATGTTCTGAATTTGTGCATGTTTATGTTATTATATATGTATGCAATATGCATCTCTTTCTTGCTCACTATATTGTTCACAAAAAATAAACAACTGTGCGCCTTTAAAATCTATAATTTTTTTTTTCTGCATTAACATGTATAATAACTAAGTTAATTAATTAATGTATTCTTGAATTTTATAAATAACAAAAACAGCCAAAAATTATGATAAGAAGTTGCATATTCACCTTAATGACATTTTTGTAATTTAAAAAGTTATTTATTGACTTTTTATGACAATATACCAGCCCATTTTATATTTATACAAACATTTTTTTAATTAATTACACACTCAATTTATAAAACTTAATACATTATAAAAAAATAAATATAACAAATAACTTAAATTTACTACCATAAATTATTTTACTAGGCAATGCATATGCATATATATATATATATATATATAAGAGAAAACAATTTTTAAAATTAGTAAATTAAATAACTTTGAAGCAAAAAAAAAAAAAAAAAGGGAAAAAAAAAACAAAAGTATGTTAAGGAACAACTAAAAAGTTTAAAGCATTAAAAAATATATATTAATTTAATAACATTTTATATTGATTAACTTGAAAAAATTAACAAAATAAAAAATATTAGTAAATTAATATTGTATATTTATTTATAAATTATTCGTGCCATGGCTCCATAGCGTGTTTGGTCCAATGTCTAATCCATGAGTCAATTTTTAAAGCTCGGCAACCATTAAAATTTACTGCTCAAAACGTCCTTTCCTTTTGGTTTTAGCCAAGTTACGGATTAAGATTCAAAGTGAGAGATTTTATTTGATTAAACTTTGCCTCTTTTATTTTTTATTTATTTTGTCTTTCAAACTCACTCTGTCTTTTTGGTTACTAACTTTTTATTTTATTTTATTTCATTTTTTGGTGCTGGTGGAGCATCTTGAACTTGGATACTTCATGATGGTTTTTGTTTTCAAGTGATTATTACTATTTTCTTCATTGATAATCTCGAGTTACCTAAAATTTTGATTCAGCATACCAGTACGGTGAATTTGCTACGGCGAGTGTGGCGTGGGAGAGGGGGGGAAAAAAAAGATTAAATAAAACAAAATCAAAATCATTAATATTTCATTATGTGGAGTCCAAAAAAAAAGTAGTTGTGTGTGTTTTTTTTTTTTTTTTTTTTTGGGGGGGGGGGGGGGGGGGCAAATAAAAATAAATAAATAATTAAATAAAACAAAATCAATATCATTAATATTTCATTATGTGAAGTCCAAGAAAAAAAGCTGTTTTGGTAGTAATAGTGAGTTTTTTTTTTTTTTTTCCCTAATTCAATATTTTAACTCATTACAACAATGTGGGGAGGGAGATTTCATCTGCTATAAAGTTTGTAGGTGTATTCTTAGTAATTTTTATCAATTGGTCAAGCCGGTGTATATTTAGCGATTTTATCAACTGGCCAAGTCTACAAATACATAGTAATAGAGAATTATGGGATAAAAGAGTTAGAATTTGTGATTGGAGAGATAAGGTTAGGGATAAGGAGAAAGGGATAAAATACCTCACTCCATTTATCTTATAATTCAACTTATTAACACGTTAAACTTAAAATCAATACAAAGTTAAATTTTAATTAGTGACTGGTAGTATACAAAACATAATTAATATAGAATAATTTTTATCTTAAAATTAAATATTAAATAAATGAATTTCAAATATTACATTATAAAAATAATATCAAATAATATTAATAAGTAATATATATATATATATATATATATATCTTTCAAAAACTCTTTTGTTTTAGGTGTTAAATATTACTACCGTGATCAAATAAAGCAAACATGAATATTATCTTATATGGGTTTGTGCAGAGATGTGTTATTATCCTGGATGCTTCTTCGGATCGGATCTATTTGGTATAGATGATGAAAATAGAGATTCAATCTGTAGAATTTTATATAAGAGATTTTTTTGAAAAAGAATTTTTATTAAAAAGTTAATAAGTGTTTGGTTGTAAATAAAAAACTGCATTAAATGCTCATTAAATTGTATTAAATGATTATTAAATTATCATATAAGATAAAAAAGAAGAGTTTTTTTAGATAAAATTTAAACTTCTCTAAAACAACCTAAAAAAATTTATTTTTTTGTTAATAAGTACTTATTAACTTTTACCAAATATTTTTATTTTTTGATAAAATTTTTTTTGACATTTTAATAAAACTTTTAAGCCAAAAAAAGACCCTATCAAATAGAGCCTTTCTCTTCAATGGTGACATTAACTTTTTGATCGTGCATTTCCTTTTATGCCCTTATGTTAAAACCTAAAAAATATTGCCAAAAAAACATTATTTCTTTTTCTCTCCAAATGACATTTCTCTTTTCCAAGTAAGGGGTCACCGTTGCTATAACCGCCAAGTTGAACCATAGCCGCCAAGTTCAACCACTAGAAAATCAAATATTGTTTCCATCAATTTATTTTAACTTAAAGCTACAGAAAACTTGTTATAAAGTTTGATTTTTCAGCAAAATGCAGTAAATTATAGGAATGAATGAAAGATAAGATCATGGGTTAAGGTTTAGTAAATTATAGGAATGAATGAAATATAAGATCAGGGGTGAAGGTATTCAAGAAGAAGGTGAACCTGGAGTTGGACGAAATTTTCGGTTCCTGGAATACCGATAAAAATGAAAGGAAAGCAACCATTTGACCAGAAGAGAAGAATATTTGAACGAATCAAGAATTTAGATAGGTTTCGATTGGGGCAAAAAGGAAAATGCACAGGCCAAAAAATGGGGATTAGAGTGGACGGGGAGGAAACTCCCGTGGCAATAACAAACATTTGCCGTTTGTGCAATGTTATATCATGTTCTATAGGTTTTTGCAAGGTCTACACGTGCATATGTATTAAATACGACACTTGATAAAAACCAAAAAAAAAAAAAAAATTATATCAAAAGCAGCAAATTATGACTAAACACGTAAGTATGTTTGTAGCAAAAACTATTAGTTATAAAATTTTGAACGAAAAGTCGGTGGCAAAAAAATTTGTAATATGAATTACCATTACTTTGTTCAATGGTGCAAGGAATTTCGAGCAGCTAGTGGAGGTCCATTTTCTTTGGCTTATTAGCAATCTATTGTTTTGTTGTTATTCTAGCACTGCCTCAAATCTAAGTGGTACTTGTTTGGTACTTGTTCTAGAACAACCAGCAGGAAAAGGAGGAGAAGCAGAGGCCCTTGTCAAATGGGGAAACAGCCTTGACAATCAAACAAACTATCTAATTCTCTCCTCTTGGAAATTGTTTCCTCAAAATTCATGGTCTGGTACTAATTCTTCTGGCAGCCTTAAAAGAAGCAAAAAAGGTCCCTGCCATTGGGTTGGAATCTATTGTAATAAGTTGGGAAATGTGTTCTACATAAATCTTGCTGGTCACAATCTCAAAGGTACGCCCCAAAACTTTGATTTCTCATCTTTTCCTAACTTAAAGTGCCTTGTGCTTTCCAACAATTAGCTTTATGGAACTATCCCTCTCACTATCAGTAACATTTCTAGACCCATATACCTTGACTTGAGTAACAATCATTTCTATGGAAATACTCCATATGAAATTTGCCTATTGACAAGCTTACGTGTATTTTATGTGGATTTGAATTATTTCAATGGCTCTATACCACATGAAATAGGCAAGCTATTGTACGTCGAGGAGTTTTTCGTCAAACAGAACAATATTTGGGGTTCAATTCCAACATCTATTGGAAACATGAGCAAATTAACTGCTCTACTTCTAAGTGAAAATAAATTTTCTGGATCCATCCCTCGTGAAGTTGGACAGCTTAAATCACTTAACAGGCTTTACTTGGATGCAAACCAGCTGTCCGGCTCAATTCCAACGTCCGTTGGAAACTTGAGCAACTTACCAATTTAAACTTTGGTGAAAACAAATGATCTGGATTTATCCCTCGCGAAATGGGACAACTCAAATCCATCGAAGCTCTTTCTTTGTATCAAAACCACCTTTCTGGCTCAATTCCTACATCGATTGGAAACCTTTTATCCCTCGTCTTCTTAAATTTGGCCTTCAACAACCTCACAGGTTTCATTCCGCTTGGAATGAACAATTTTTCAGACTTGGAATTCTTTCAATTAGACGAAAACTTCTCATCTGGAAATCTTCCAGAAAATATTTGTCTTGGCCAGAGGTTAACATGGTTTTCAGCATCTCATAACTACTTTACAGGTACCCTCCCGAAAAGTGTGAGAAATTTTACTACTTTAGTGACAATTTCTCTTTAAAAAAAAAAATCAATCAACGGGAAATATATCAGTTGGGTTTGGAATACACCCAAACTTAGAATATATGGACCGAAGTGACAACAAGTTCTTTGGTAAACTTACTGGAAACTGGGAAGAATCGAGGAAACTTACTAAGTTGAACATCTCCAACAATAAAATTTCTGGTAAGCTACTCCCTGAACATGGGAATGCTACTCAGTTGCATATAATTGACATCTCCAGCAATCTTTTGCTTGGGAATATTCCCAAGGAATTGGAACGAACAAGACCTTTATTCATCCTTGAACTCAAGAATAATATGTTATCTGGCAACGTTCCAGCAGAAATTGGAATGTTATCCGACCTTCAACAGCTTGACCTGCGGCAAATAAACTGAATGGACCAATTCCCATAGATTTTGGACAGTGTTCCAAACTATTGTACTTGAGAGACAACAATTTCAGTGGGACTACTCGTTTTCATATCGGGAAATTGCATGATCAGAATGTGCTTATAGTAGAGTTCCCTGTAGAGCTTGGAATTGCATATCTTAGAAATATTCAACGTCTCTCATAACAAGCTTTCTGGCTCAATACCGTTCACATTCAAAGACATGATAAGCTTGATATCGGTTGATGTATCTTACAATTTGTTAGAAGGTCCTCTTACCAATGTCAAAGCCTTCATTGCGGCCCCAAGAGTAGCATTGGAAAATAATAAAGGCTTTTGCGTCAGTTGAAGCTTTGCTCAATACCTATATATGAAAGATATCAAGAAAGTCATAGTGCTGATCATAACATCGATTTTTGGCACACTAATCATATTGTTTCTCACTGTAGGAGTAATTTTAATTCGCCAAAAAATGCAAAGGAACAAGGATGAACCTCCAGAAACACATATTAGAGCTTTCTTTGCAGCATAGAGCCATATTGGAAGAACGGCTCATCAAGAAATAGCTGAAGCCACAGAAAACTTTGACTCCAATTATTGTATTGCCGTTGGAGGATATGGGAGTATCCATAAAACATTACTATCAATTGGTCAAGTTGTTGCGGTGAAAAAGTTCCATGGGAATGATGAAGTGGCTAGCGGGTAAGCTTTCACAAGTGAGGTTACTTTGTTGACAAGAGTATGCTATCGAAATGTCATTAAGCTTCAGGGATTTTGTTCACAGATAAGACATTCGTTTTTAGTGTACAAGTTCATGGAAAAAGAAAGCTTAGTAAACATATTGTGTGATGATGTTAAGGCAAAGGAGTTAGAGTGGACTAAGAAAGTAAATGTTGTCAAAGGTTGTTGTAAGAAGTAGCCACGTTAAAATGCTTTTGCTGATATGGCGTGAACAGTAACCACTTTCTGTTAAAAAATATATATATATATATAGATATATATACAGTTTTGTCTCTTGTATAAATATCAACATACCAGAAAACTAAACAGAGTTCTTTCTTCTCTCTCTCTCTCGTCTCTGTTTTCTTTTTCGTTTCTTTTCTTTCTTTGGGTTTCAGATTTTCTCATGGTATTAGAGCTGATATTTGATCCGTAGATCTGAAAATGGTGAACTCTGAGGCTACAAAAATGGTAGATTCTTTAGGCAATTCAATAACGGATCTTTTTGATGCTTTGTTGATTACGGTGTCTCCGTTTTCCAGCAGTATTCTGAAGTTGACAGATGAAAATTTTCTAATCTGAAAGTCTCAGATTCTACCAATTCTGAGAGGTTATAAGCTTGAAAAATGTGTTCTTCTTGATGAGCCTCAGTTTATGCGCAATTTTGTCTTTGGTGATCTGGAGGTAAATGATGACAGCCTTTCAAAATTTTCATCTGAACAACAACTATGGATCTTGCAAGATCAATTTTTGCTTGGCTGGTTGGTTTCGGCCATTACAATTGAGGAACTTGGAGATCTAATTGGCTTAAAAACTTCAAGACGACTCTGGGTTACAATTGAAGAAAATTATGCCTCTCAATCTGAAATTGCAATGCTTCAGCTTAGGAACCAATTGCAAACCACCAAGAAAGGATCTATGAGGATTATCGATTACTGCAAGAAAATGAAGAAAATTGCAAATCAATTGTGTGCTGCTGGTTTCTTTATGTCTGAAAAGGAATTGGTTATGTGTATTCTAATGGGATTGGGACCAGAATATGAGACCATTCGTGTCAATTATACCAGTCGGCCTCCATTACCAAGCTTACAGGAGGTAAAGACTTATCTTTCACATTATGAAGCAACTCTTGAGCAAAATACTACTCTGAATGCATTTAATTCTGCAAATCTTGCTAGTGCCTTTAATAATCAGTTGTAGTTAGGCTCTCACACTTCCTCTCCTTTGTCTAATATTGGTCACTCTGCTACTAGTGGTCGTTCTTTTCTACATACTTCTGGTAATGTTGATTCTAGTTTTGGTAAATTTGGTGAACGAGGAAGGTATGATGATAGTAGGAATAGAGGTTTTTATGGTAGAGGAAGAGGTCGAGGTTGCAGTGGTAGATGTTGGAAACCACAATGCCAAATTTGTGGCATTTATGGTCATTTAGAAAATGTGTGCTATTATCGTGATTCCAATTCTGGCCATTCTGTCTTTCAAGGTTTTTCTGGTCCTCCCACTGCTCAGGCTAATTTTCCTTCTGCATTTCAACATACTGGTGTGAATGCTAATTTTTCTCAGTTTTACAATCCTTTGTCTGTTTTTTATGGTGTTTCAACTCCATTTTCTGGCATGTTGCAACCTGGAGTGTATGGTTCTACTGTTCCTCAGTTTGGTGCTAGTTTTAATAATTCTTGTCCAAGTGGCGGAGGCATGTTTCCCATTGCTGCAGGATATTCATCATCAGCTGCTTTACCTCTGTTAAGTTCCTTAGGCTGTCATACTCCCAGTGGTCCAATGTTCTCTCCCACTCATACTTCTGCTGCTAACAAGTCTTCTTTAAATGGTTCAGCATCTGTTAATATGGCAATGACTCCTGTTCTAATGGATGATCCTAATTGGTACTTGGACAGTGGTGCTACTAACCATATGGTTAGTGATGGTGATAACCTTTTGCAGAAGCTAGAATATAATGGGAGTAATAAGCTTCTTGTTGGAAATTGTCAAAGTCTTGACATTGCAAGCATAGGTAATGCATTGATATATTCCATTTCCCATCCTAAATATGCTCTGATCTTAAAGAATGTCTTAGTTGTTCCTTCTATTGCTAAGAATTTGTTAAGCATATCAAAGTTAGTTTGTGACAACAATGTTATTGTTGAATTTGATGTTACTATCTGCTTAATTAAGGACAAACCAACAGGTCTGGTAGTTCTCAAAGGAGTACTTGAGGATGGAATTTATAAACTTCAAGTGCCATATAAAACCTCACTGAACAAGAATTCTTGTTGCCTGGCTCGACAGCTTTCTTTCTCTAATAATGCTATTCTATCTTCAGTACCAAAAAAGGAAATGTGTGTCTTGTCTGGTGTCCTTTGTTCATCTTTTTTAGATGATAAGCAGAATGGTGTATTTCATCCGTGTACTTCTAGTGATAATGCTTCTTGTTCTATCTCAGATCAGCATACATTTTTTGTTTCTTCAAGTGTTTCAGATATTAGTTTGGCATGTAAAGCTGCTAAGGCTGTTAATGCTAATGTTTGACATCAGCGTTTAGGACATGCTTCAACACCTATTGTTCACAAAGTTGTATCATTGTACAAACCAGATTTGGAACTTAATAAAACTTTTTCTTTCTGTGATGCTTGTCAATATGGTAAGAGTCATCTTTGTCATTTTCCTTCATTTGACTCTAAAGCATCTAAGCCTCTTGAATTGATTCATACTGATGTTTGGGGTCCTGCATCTACTAGTTCCAAGGGTGGTTTTCGATATTACATTCATTTTTTGGATGATTATTCAAGATATACATGGATTTACCCAATGACTGTAAAATCTGAAGCTATTTCTATTTTTAAGAATTTTCATTTGATGGTTGAAAGGATGTTTAATACTAAGATTAAGTGTTTGCAATCTGACTGGGGTGGCGAATATAGATCTTTTCTTCCTTATTTGCAAAGTCATGGCATTCAGTTTCGACATTCTTGTCCTTATATGCATTAGCAAAATGGTAGAGCTGAAAGGAAACATAGACACATTGTTGAAATGGGTTTATGTTTAATTGCTCAAGCTCATTAGCATTACTATATTTGTGGGAAGCTTTTAGTACTGCAGTATATATCATCAATCAGTTGCCTACTGCTGTTCTTAGTTCTAAAAGTCCTTATCAAATGTTGTTCCACAAACTTCCAGATTATGGTTTTCTTAAAGTTTTTGGCAGTGCCTGTTATCCATTTTTAAGGCCTTATCAGCAGCACAAGTTTCAATTTCAGTTTCATAGTGAAAAGTGTGTCTTTCTTGGTTATAGTGCTGATCACAAGGGCTATAAATGCTTAAGAAAGATCGGTAAGATTTATATTGCTAGAAGTGTTATTTTCAATGAGCAGGATTTTCCATTCTCTACTGGTTTTCTACAGCATCTGTCTAAGTCAGTACCTCTAGCTTCTGAAATATCAAATACTCCACTAATATTATTGAAGTCTTCTTCTTTTGGTGATCATACTTCTTAGAATTCTTCTTCATCTCTCCCTAACTTGGCTGGTATATCTGCTTCATCAGATTGTTTGAACTCTATAGCTCCATTAGTTTCTACTCACTGTGTATCATCTTCTTCGGATGAGGCTGGTCCAGCTAATGATTCTTTACATCTTGAGTCCACAAGTTCTCTGCCTATTGATGTTGCCTCTTTGCCTGTTGTTTCGAGTTCTACAGCTTGATGTTGTTTTACCACCACTCTCTTCTCAAAAATCAACGTTGGTTTCTCTTCATCCTATGCAAACTAGATCAAAGACAGGGGCCTTGAAACCAAAAGTTTTTAATGTTCATCAATCCTCTTTTTGTGCTGGTGTTGAAGGAAAAGAACCTAAGTCTGTTCAGGAAGCTTTGTCAAATTCTAGGTGGAGAAATGCAATGGATAAAGAGTATGAAGCTCTCATTAAAAACAACACCTGGTCCTTGGTGCCTTATTGTTCAGGGATGAATATTGTTGGTCATAAATGGTGTTTCATATTAAAAGAAATGCTGATGGTTCTGTAGAACGCTATCAAGCTCGGCTGGTAGCAAAAGGATTTCATCAGCAACCTGGGTTTGATTTTAATGAGACTTTCAGTCTTGTTGTCAAGCCTACTACAATAAGACTAGTGCTTAGTCTTGCTGTTGCTCAAGGGTGGATTGTGAAACAGTTGGACTTCAACAATGTTTTTCTTAATGGTGATTTGCATGAGGTTGTATATCTTTCTCAACCACAAGGTTATGAAAGTAAGAAGATTCTTACTCATGTGTGTAAACTTCATAAGGTTTTGTATGGGTTAAAACAAGCTCCAAGAGCTTGGTATGATAAACTGAACCAGGTTTTATTAGTCAAAGGATTTTGAAATTCCATTTCAGATTCATCCTTCTTTGTTCTCAGAACAAAATCAGCTTATACTTTAGTGTTGGTATACGTCGATGATATTATCATTACTGGATCTAATGGATCTATCATTCAAAAGCTTGTTTCAGATCTTAATTCTCAGTTTCTTTGAAGGATTTGGGTGACTTACATTTTTTCTTGGGCATTGAAGTCAAGCAGAACTCCAAAGGCATGTTACTCAGTCAAACTAAGTATATTAGTGATCTTCTTAAAAAAACAAGTATAGATGGTGCAAAATCCTATCCTTCACCTATTATTGTTAGTAAGCCTCTCTCTTTAGCTGAAGGCGATCCTTTATCTAATCTAGAACTTTTTAGAAGTACCATTGAAAGTCTTCAATATCTTACTATAACAAGACCTGATATCTGCTTTGTTGTTAATAAGCTTAGTCAATTTGTTCATACACCAACTTCTTCTCATTGGGAAGCTTGTAAAAGATTGTTGAGGTACTTAAAGGGTACAGCAGATCATGGTTTACAATTACATGCTTCTGTGAAATTGGTTATACATGGTTTTACTGATTCCGATTGAGCTAGTGATCAGGATGATAGGCGATCCACCAGTGGTTATGGAATTTTTCTTGGCTCCAATTTAATCTCTTGGAGCTCTAAGAAGCAAGCTGTGATTGCTCGTTCAAGTACCGAAGCTGAATATAGAGCCTTAGTTCATATAATTTCAAAATTATGCTGGCTACAAAATCTACTTATAGAATTGTAAGTTACATTGCCGACACCTTTGATCTGGACAGATAGTCTGAATGCTGCTGCTTTAGCTTCAAATCCTGTTCTTCATTAGAGAACAAAGCACATTGAGCTGGATATACATTTTGTTAGAGACAAGGTGCTGAACAAGTCTATTGAAATCAGATATGTAGCAACTAAAGAGCAAGTAGCAGATGTCTTCACAAACGCTTTAAGCACAGCAAGGTTCTTATACTTAAAGTCCAGACTCAAAGTTGTAAATGGTGTTTAGGTTGTTTAAATCAAAAGGGGAATATTTTTTTTTGTCTTGTCAAACTCCTTTTTTTTTTTCTTTTGTTAAAAAAAAAAATGAGTTTGAAGGGGAAATGTTGTAAGAAGTAGCCACATCGAAATGCTTTTGCTAATATGGCGTGAACAGTAACCACTTTCTGTTAAAAAAAAAAAAAAAAAAAGAAACAACAAAATATATAGTGTTGTCCCTTGTATAAATATCAACATAGTTAATGAAAATAGTTGCATCGAAGTTTCCAGAAAACTAAACAGAGTTCTTTCTTCTCTATCTCTCTTCTCTATTTTTCTTCTTCGTTTCTTTTCTTTCTTTGGGTTTCAAATTTTCTCAAAGGTTTAGCCAATGCCATATCCTATATGCACCATGAATGTTTTCCTCCTATAGTGCATAGAGACATATCAAGCAAGAATGTTTTGTTGGATGCAGAATATGAAGCTCATATTTCTGACTCTGATTCAGCTAGAGCTTTCGATCCTTACTTATCAAACTGGACTCCATTTGCTGGAACCATTGGATACTCAGCTTCAGGTAAAATTTTCCATCAAAGATTTCATTAATGCATATATGTTTCACTATCTATAGCAACCTTGCTTTAAAAATTTGTTCATTATTTTGGGTTTTTTTTTTTAAAAAAAAAAAAAAAAGAAGTTATAAATAGTACTTTTTACTTTATCAAATACCATAATTAAAAAAGCAAACCAATCCAAACTTTTGTTTTGAAGAGCTTGTTTACACAATGAAAATAAATGAGAAGAGCGATGTATAAAGCTTCGGAGTGGTAACATTGAAAGTGCTGATGGGAAAACATCCAGGAGATCTGGTCTTGTCTTTGTTCACATCACCGTTAGCAGAAGCTCCTGAAATTCTACTCAAGGAAGTATTGGATCAACGTCTCTTGCCTCCAAGACGGCAAACAGCAGATCAAGTGGCCATCATTGTAGAGCTTGCCTACATCCAATCCCACCATCTCGACCAACTATGAAGCAAGTTTCTGAGAAGCTATCAACTTCATTGGTACTATCATTATCAAAGCCTCTTCATATGCTTCCACTTAAGCAGCTAATTGATCTTCCAACAGCTTAATTATTTTCTCATTTGTTCCATGTTGTGTGTGCATTTTCTTGCTGATTACTTTTTTACTCCGTTTAGTTGTTTTTTGACCTACCATACGTATTAATTTTATGCATTTAAATTTAATTCATGTTGTAGTGAGTTAACAGATTATTTTTTTTTCAATAATACAAGAGTCACCAAAGTATTTATCAAAATTATTTACTAAATTATACGATAGATGATATTGTAATATTTAATTGGTTTAATTTTTTTGATTCATTTATTCATTTAAATTTTTATTCATCTAAATATAAACTGTATGGATATATCAATAAATATTATTTTAACATATATTATTTGATAAATAAATTTTATCAATATTTTAATACTCGTAACATTATTTTCTATTTAACCTTAAGGTGATGGTACTTATCAAATTGTAAAAGAATGTAAGAATAAAATGATGTTTCAAATTTAATAGATAAAATATTTATTTTCCTCACCATTTTATAATAGAGACCATACCATAATTATCTTGCCTAACTCTTTATTGGTTCCCACCTAATTAAATATTAATAATTTGGGTTTTCAATCCTTTTTTCCTCTCTCCCAGTACTGCCGCCGTTGGCTCTGGCACCGTTCTCCCCTACCACACCGAATCCGTTTAATAAAAATTCAAGTTCATTAAATGGGATTGCCAAATCACTTTATTGAATGGGAATGCCAAACCACGTTTAGGATATATTTGGCAGGTAAGAAGAGGAGAAGAAATGGAAAACCATTTCATAGGATTAAACAAATTTATATTTAATCATTTTCCATGTTAAGAAATATATATATATATATATATATATATATATTTTAAGATTAACCATTCTCCACAACATTTATTCCTCATCAAAATTTAACAAATATTATTTCTTGAACTAAATATAATATTTTTTTTTCAGTATGAATATGGTAAATATAAAATTGATAATTATTAGAAATCTTAAATTTGATATATTATATATTTAAAATATGTAAATAAAAAATATTTGTAAAATAACATAAAAATAATATATATATAATATATAATTAAATTTAAAATAATAAATTATACATTTGATTAGACATGAAAAAAATTAAATAAATTATAAAGAACATAAACATATATATAAGTAAATATTAAAAATTAAATTATCTTTTTTTGTTAATCTTTAATTACAATTCATCGATATAACCAAACAAACAGAAAATAATAATAGTTTCTTTTTCTTAGATTTTATTTTTTGAAAAAATTATTTTTATTCTTTGTGAAATAGTTATTCTATATATCAAAACATAATTTTAGTGCTTTAATTTAAATTCAAATTAATTATCATTTTTATTTAATGTCCAAATCTTTATTATTTAATTTAATTAAATTATGGATTTTTTGATAAATGGCTCTCTCTCTGTGTATAATATATATATATATATATATATGATAGGATTGCATATGGACCATTATTTAATAGTGTTTAATATTATTTTAATATTGTTTGTTATATAAAAAATTAATATGCGGTACTTTAACAAAAATTTATTAAGTTTGGGTTAACTTATAATATATATTTAGATTACCACAAAATTATACTATCAGTTCCAAATATGATTTTCCAAAAAAAATTAGCACAGGGATCTCTTAAATCAATGTAACATACATCATTTACTCATTTGGGCTTTAACTTTCGATCGCAAAAAAATTCAAGCAAAAAGTATTGTTTTTTGAAAGGGCAAAAAAAAAAAAAAGAAAAAAAACATCGAGCTATCTACTCCAATCGCTGTCACTTTTACCTTTAACCAATTTATTAATCCATTAAAAAAATAGTTTATTAAAAAACTTTCGAAAATATTGAGATTACAAAAAATAGAAATTTAATAACAAAATAAGAATTAACATGGTGGGGTCATACTGGGTGGGGGGTGGGATAGATTTATATATATATATATATATATATTTAATTTCTAGTTAATAGAAAAATAAATTTATAATTAAAACTAAAAATATTATTTTTGAACAATATAATATTTATTTAATTACATTTTGTTCGTACATAGAAATTTATGTAAACTTTTGATTTTTCTGAAAATTTTATTTATTGTTTTTCATTTTTTTAATTTATTTTTTGGCATTAGTTTTATACGTTTAAATATATATTAAATTTGAAATAGTTATGAAGAAATAATTATTAATAAAACATCCGTTTCATGATCATGAAAGGTTCATGTTCGAACAACATATTTGCAAAAGGGATCTTTCAGTCTCTATTCATATTTTTCGGTTTTTTAAAAACTAAATTTTAGTGAATATCCTAATTAATTGAACTTTAAAATAGATAAATTTGTTAAATTTTTTTTCCTATATTATTTTTTCTTCAAACCATAAAAAAACAATCAATACTTGATTATGTGATGGTCCAAAAAAAACAAAAAAAATTCTGCATCCACCACTGCATGGGAGGAAAGCATCCAAAAAGAAGGTTGTCATATCACATGGCCGTCCTAGGATGGTCGATTAATTTGCTTATATATTTTATTCGTGGGATTTCATAGTTTCAAAAAAAAAAAAAAATTGCTTTTCCTATTTAGTGTCAATAATTTATCACTACAATTGATTTCTTAAAATGAAATACTAATATTCTTTTATTCCAATAGAATTCGAAGCATGTTTTGGTATATTTTGCTTAACTACCCATTACTTACACACACACACACACACACACACACACACACACATATATTATCATTATATAATTTTTGTCCTTTTCAGTATTTCAAATTTTTGATTTTGCTGTCATAAGCTTGTATAACTTATTAACTAAATTAAAATTTACTTGATTAATTACCCATGTACCTTAGAGTATCTTTAAAGGATTTTTTATCATTTTTATATTTTTTATTTTAAAGAACCAAATTTTTTAAAAACATATTTTAATATATTCTTTATTTTAATTTTTTAAAACAAAATGTGGATTTCGTTCTTTAAATATAGAGAGTCAAATTCATTCTCTATATTATAATATTATATAATTTAATTTAATGGTAAAATGAGTTTTTAGGGCACTTTTATATTTTAATTACTAATTTTTATTTTTTTATCTTTTAATTATTAGTAATTGAGATGAAATTCAAATAAAAAATGAGGGAAACATATATAAACAACAAATGTTTATAAAAAAAAAAATTAAAAGCATTATATAAAAATATTGTTGAAAAACTTTTTAAATTCTACTTTTTATGTTAAAATACTCTTTTAAAAATGCTTTCATAAATTGTCTCTGAATATGTTCTTATAATTGTCTGTGCTTGGAACTTGAATATCTTCCTAGCTCTTAAGAACTAAAATAAGAGACAAGTCAGATGTTCTTTTAGAAACAGCTCAGTTGCAGAATTTTTATTTTTTTTTTATTTTCTAAATATCTAAATTCAAAATCATTATACCGTCATATTTATATTCATGGAATTGGTCTAATATAAAAACCAGTAAAAGTGCACTTTTCCTTTGAATTTTTGACCCCAAAAAAATAAAAAAATAAAAACAAAACAATATGTTTTCCAAATAACTTTGCGTACTATCCAATATATGTTATCCTCAATACTCTGCAACCGACCCAAAAATGTTACCATTCATCCAAAGGCCAAAAAGAAAAAAAGAATAAAAATGTTTCCTAAAACACGGATCTCAATTATTTGTCCATAAGTTCATTTTATACCCAAAAAATATATTAAAAAAAAAAAAAAAAAAAAAGAGATTGGTCCTTCTTTTATTTATTTATTTTTTTGGATGAGCAAGTTGTTCGAATCTCTTTTGAAAAAAAAAAAATACTTTGGTAGGATGGTCTTACCGTGCACCCAATGGATGGATTTGAGCGCGGTAACCACGTGAGGTATGGCGTTGGCTATCCTATCGAATCTTCTTGCAACACTAAAAAATGGTTATTACTTAATGTGTCAAAAATTTATTCAAAAGGGTGTTTTTTAATTTTGTATTTAAAAAGACTCTTAATTTTTTTAAATGATCGAGTTTTGCAGAATTTATAAATTTTATAAAGTTTAAACAATTATAAATAACTTTTATAAATTTTTATAAACTTTTTTATTAATAGATTTTTTAAAACTTTATAGAATTACATAAATTTTTATAAATTTTCATTTTAAAAGATTTTGATAAATTTTCATTGATTTGTAAATATCATACAGACATTGTAATAAGAAAATTTTTAAAAAAAATTATAACTGTTTACAATTCTTTTAGTATTAAAAAGATTATAAGATATTTTATTTTTGATATTATTAGCAAAAATAAATAACATGTAAAGAATAATAAGAAAAATAGCCATTAGGGCCCTTTCTCAAATAAAATCGCTAGTTTATTGCACTTTGACTTATATATACATTAAAAATAAAAATAAAAATCAATTGTTGCATTTTTTTTATTAGAAAATGTTTTTAAGGTAAACATATAGGTAAAAAAAAAGAAAAAAGGTATAATCCTTTTGAATGCTTATGTTGAAGAAATATTTTTTTTTCATATATTTTATTAATATTTTTTATGAATTTAATAAATTTAAATCTATTAAAATCAAAAGGCATAAAATAAAGATATCACAAAACAACATTTAAAAGGCATAAAATAAAGATATCACAAAACAACATTTAAAAAATTGGAAAAACATTTTGGTCCAATCCCACATAGTCCTATCTTGTTTCACATAACAAACAAGTATAAGGTTCAAATTTAACTTGTTTAAATTAAATAGATTACAGCTAAAATTGATTAAACTATAAGTAAAATAATCAAGTTTAAAAAACTTAAACTCATTGCATCCCAGCACCCATTTCTTAACATCGCATATTTTTTAAAAAACAAAAATATTGCATATTGTGTAGAGTTATACCAAAATATTAGGGTAAACTACATTTTAGAATTGTGCAATTTCAGTTTTAAATTTTTAATTTATTCAAATTAGACCATAAAATTTCAAAATCGCTATAAATTGATCTAATTTCCAAAGGTGGTGTCAAATTTAACATTACTAACATCAGCATGGTGTAATGCTTACATCATAATTATTTTTCAAAAATAAAAATATTTTTTAAAAAATTGAAAAAATAAATTTTTTTAGTTTTCCATTTTATATTTATAGTTTTTTAATTAGAAAATTGTATCTATTCCTTTTTTATTTAAATCAAAATACTTACAATCATAGCTAAATTTTTTTGGACCTAAAATTACACCAAAGTAAAAAATAAAATAAAATTAGAATTTTTGGTCCAATAAAAATTATTTTATTAGACCAAAAATTTAAAATAATTTTTTATGCCAAAAAATTAAAAAACAAATTATACCAAAAATTAAAAAATAAAATAAAAAATTTTTTGGTCTAATTTTTACCACAATTCATTTCTCAAAAATAAAAATAAAAACAGTTTTTTAAAAAATTCAAAAAAAGTTCATCCGTTATTTTTTCATTTTATAGACCCAAAAAAAAAAAAAAAAAAGCGACCAAAATGGTCTGATTTTTTCATTCTTGAAAAATTTTTATTTTTGATTAATTCAATTATAGATAAAAATATCAATATGAAAATGAATTATGATCTACTTTTTTATTTTTGAAATTTTTTTCCATTTGACCAAAAAAAATAAAATGGAGGCCATTTTTCCATTTTTGAAATTTTTTTCTATTTTTCCATTTTGGCCTATTTTAATTAATTTTTCCATTTTGGTCTCCATATTGATCTAATTTGTATTTTGGAATTTTGGTCTAATTATTCTTAATTTTTGGTCTAATAAAATTATTTTTAGACCAAAAATTTAAATCTTATTTTAATTTTAATTTTTTTGTCTATTTTTAAGTCCACAAATAATTAATTATGATTGTGAGTATTTTAATTTAAGTAAAAAATAATGGAACAAATTTTCAAATAAAAAAATAACAACTGTATTATTTTTTCATTTTTTAAAAAAAAAGTTTTATTTTGGTATTTTGGTCTTTTTTTTCTGTTTGAGCATAAAAAATTATTTTAATTTTTCATCTAAAAAAATATTTTTATCATAGAAAAAATTCCAATTTTATTTTTATTTTTATTTTTGAGTCTAATTATAGGTCTAAAAATATTTAATTATGATTGTGGGTATTTTAAGTTAAATATAGAAGAATGGATACAATTTTCCAAACTAAAAATCAAAAATATAAAATGAAAAAATAACAAATGTGTAACACCCCATCCCGAAATACATCATAAATTTTCACGTTGATCGAGGGTTGACCAAGTAGATCAAAATGTTGACTTTTCTATTCAAAGAGTATTTTGCATTGAGCAAGGTACCATTGCGGAGTATGCATCAACCCGAGTCCGTAGACTAATAGTACGTTGAAAATGGAACTGCAGTTTGAAAGTTATGGGTCTGTAAAGTTGTGATTGTGTTTTCCAAAACTGGTTTTATTGGGTAGCAAAATACTTCAAGGAGTCCTTAAAGTTGCGCCATCTGTCACCATTTGAAAGTTGCCATGTATCATAGTTAAAGAGAATCATGTGTCACGATGGAAAACTGCCACATGTCATATTAATTAAATATTATATTATTTTGTTTTGTTATTATTTATATTATTATATTATTAATTTAGTATTATTTTATTTATTTATTTTTCTATTCTTTTATTTTTCTTTTCTTCTCCCCACGTGGGAAAAACACACCCACAGGCCTTCTTCCTTCTCCTTCCTTTCCTTCCCTTCTTCCTCTTTTCTTTTCTCGCTCGGGTCCATCGACTTTCATCATTTCCGGCCACCCATTGCTCAGACACGCCGACCATCGGCAAAGCTTAGTCACCGGCGAGCTTGGCTTCCAAATTTGGTGGCCGATCGGCTGGCGACGCACCCAGATCGGGCGGTGGAAGCGGTGGCAGACGTCTCTCTCTGCGGCCGAATCGTCGTGTTCTGATGCACCCAAGCTGCACCGACCACACCACCTGGCAGCCTATCATGTGAGCTTCATCGAAGTGTGCACTGATCGCCGGGGAAGCCGTTGACGCGCAGGGAAACAGCCATGGAAGTCGACAGCAGCACCCCTTCTAGTCATCGGATTCCCGCCATTTCCGACTGTGTTCTCGGTCCTTTCCCTTTAATTTGGATCCTCTGAAGCTAATGTTGACCTTCGTTTGCTCCAATTCGAGCTCCTTCATGGCGTACAAAGGAGGGGCAAGTTGGTAGCGGCTTCCGATGAAATTTTCGGCCACCACCGGTAGTTTCAAGCCAATCGAAGGTTAGAATTGTATTCTCCGTATCTTTAGCTTCGCATTGATATCTCGTTTGTAAATTATGGATGTGTATTTGAGACATTGTTATTTTTGATTAAATTATTAAATTAAATGTGAAAAATGGAGATTTAAATTAAATTGTATATTATATATATGTATATATATATATATGTGTGTTTTGTTGTATGCATGTGTATGGGAATATTGGTAAATACATGCATTATATATGTACATGTGCGGTAATGTGATATGTGAATATGTATTGTGATGTGTGAATGGGTATATATATATATATATATATATGTATAAATATGTATTGTTGAAGCCTTTGTTTATGCATATCAAAATGTATGTATACATATGTATCTGAACATTGCGCTTGTTAAATTGTTTGTTAAAAGTTTTACCGTGTATATATATTTAAATGTGTGAATATATATATATATATATATATATAAATATAATAAACTGTATTGCTATATCTTTAATGTATTTCTATATCTTTACTTATATGTGAAATTGTATGTGGCTTTGATGATAATTTTGGTATAAATTGAATTGAAGGTTTAAGAAAAGATAATTATATTAAATTATCATGATCAAGAATATCTGTATATTTAATTATTTATTATTTATTATTATTGTTTATGTATTTTATAAAAGCATATGAATTTGATTATATTTTATCTAAATTTAATATTTTATAATATTACGAAATTTATAGTTTTTTTTAAGATGCACCCATACACGTACCGGTGTTTTGTACTGTATATGTGATTATGATAAGCGCGCAAGTTGTAATGTCTCCGGTGAGTTGCTATAGACATGAGGGCAGGCAAGTTTGATATAGTAGCCATAAGCCGCTCCCCTCTATGGCCGGGATGACGGTTATAAGCAGCGGCACTGTTGGGACACCGAAGCTACCGTATGCAAGTTTCTCTCTTTAACTTTCCGTCAATCGGTGCTCGGGATGCTGGATACCTTCGAACACCACTGTTTATAGTATGGTGCATCAAGTATCTTTTATATGTACGTATATATATATATATATATATATATATATATATATATTTATATGTTATATTATTTGATATTATATTGTATATATCGTACCATACGGAGGTGGCAAACCAATGTGGTCCATGTATAGCTAATCTCATAACTATGTTGTCTAAGAGTCCAAGGGATCGGACGGCTAATAAAGGCAACCATCCTGGTCTGTATTAGTAGTAGAGTGCCGGCGACAGCTAGAATCATAGATCACGTAGCATGTTAGAGGGTATCGTATGTACCTCCATTACGAGCGTGCATATTTCATTATATGCTATGGATTTTAAGATATTAGTTTATGTATTTATGTTATGTTATCTATTTATGATTTAATTTCTTACTAATATTCTTAATCAATGTTATTATTTTATTATTACTATTAATTGTATTTAACTATTTATTTAATCATTATTGTAACTGTTATCGAGATTGTTGTTATTATTTATTATGATTATTTATAATTGTTGATCCTTTTATTTATTATTATTATTATTATCATATGGTATATTCGGACAAGTATCACAGTCTACGGGCAAGAAAAATAGCCATCGAACAAGTATAATAGTCTTCGGGCTAGTGGTAGCCTTTGGGCAGATGAGATAGCCCTTGGGCATGTGTGGTTATGTAATAATCCTTGGACAAGTGATCGCCTTCGGATGAGTATGATAGCCTTCGGGTATATATGGTAGTATGGTAGCCCTCGAGCAAGTTACAATAATACTATCATCATTAAAATGATTGTTATTATTTATTATTGTTAATGTGATGTTGTTTTCCCTTTCTTTCTATATTACGTATTGGTATGTTGGTGAAACGATATTTGAAGTGTATTTGGAAATGTATGGCACTAAGTGGATGGTGCGGGTGGACATGAATATGTAAAAGGTATATTTTGGTTATTTAGTAAATTATTTATATTGAATATATGTGTGTGTGTGTGTTTCATATGATTTGTTATCGAAGTGCTGTCGTTTGTGAAATTTAATTGTAATAAGTTGGGAGGGATAAGGTGGTACAATATAGGAGTACGTTTTTGTGCAGATAAATTTTTGGGCATGCTTTACCCTTAGAGGAGATGCTGTCGGATTTTCCTCAGGACGGTCCAGTAGGGTTTTCTTTGGGATCAAGGCTTATCTAGGGTTCCAAGGAAAGATCCTGGATGGGTCCTGACAAAATGTATTTTTTTCAAAATTTTTTTAAAAAAATATATATTTTTAAATTATATAAAAATTAATTATAACATTACCATAACATCATGCTGACATCAACAATCATTAGAAATTGGATCAATTTGCAATGATTTTGAAACTTTAGGGCTTCACACAAATCAAAAGTTCAGGATTGAAAACACACAATCCTAAAACTTCAATGTCTCAAAGTACAATTTATCCAAAACATTATATATGTTTCATAATCCTAGTAACGTATTGTATTTTATTATTTTATTATGCTGTATCTTGTTTGTGTTAAATTTTTTTTATTCAAATACGATTCATTAAGCTTTCGTATTGGAATATATAAACCCATATTCATTTATTAAATTATCTTCTAACCTGATTCATTAACATATTATACTTAGACAAAAATAAAAAAAAAATATTATAAAAATATTTAAATAACAAAATTATTCTTAATAACGGTTAATAGTACAAAAAAAAATTATTGTATTTCCAAAATTAAATATTAAATAGATGAGTTAAAATATCACATATAAAAAACTAAAAAGTAATAAATATTTAAATAAATACGAGATGTATATATATTTCATAGATACCATCTTTTAATGTGTTAATGCATTATTATTGTATTTCACTATAACCAACCAGTTGAGTGTTATGCTTTATTATATTGGCATTGTTAGAGCATCTTTAATGGCAAATTGTTTTTTGTTACTGGCATTTTTAAATTTTAGCATTGATATATCCTCTCCAATGGTAAATGTGAATGTTAATGCCAAATTTTTGTATTACCTCTCCAATAACATATGATAAAAAATAACATTTAGAAATATATATTTTATTTAGTTATATTATTATATTGGATTAGATCTCATTTTCTTTAATTGTTAACTTTAACAATTAAAAAAAATTATTATTTAATATTATAGACATTCATACTTTATTATAATGGGGTCATTAGTAAAAAAATGTTTATTGCATTTTGGTGTTAAATTGTCATTGAAGAACATTAAATCATAAATAAACTATTTTTTGGTATTAGAATGAAATAATGCAATGCTATTAAAAATACTCTTATATTAATCCATTACTATTTAAGGTAAACAACATCAATATTATCACCGCATAATACTAATAATAATAATAATAATAATAATAAAATGATGAAAAAAAGGTCGGCCTGAAGCCCTGGGCCCATAGAACAGCGATATAAATAGGTATATAGCTAGGAAACGTTCTTCGTAGTTCGCACATGCCATCACAACCCAAAAAAAGTGTGAAACCAGTGCATAGAAACTAAACAAATGTGTCTTCCTCGTATTTGTTAATTTTATTTCTTTCTTTTTTTATCGTTCTTCTAACCACTCATGCTCATCCTTCGTAAGAACATAAGCCTCCCTAAGAGCCCCAAAAAAACGAAGAGTCATAAATCATTAAATACGGCACTTAATAAAAACAAATATATTTATATTTATATATACACACGAAAATTCTACGATCAAAAAATCTATACGCTTTTTCTTACCATAGAAAAATTACATATATTTGAAAGAAAAAGGAAATTACATTGCGAGAGATCAGCAGCAGATACATGATAATGTAGGCAGGAGAGATTGTTAGGATATTGTGATGTGAGGGACATGACCACAGTTAAAAGTAGAAATTATAAATGTGAAAATTTTGTATATAAAAATATTCAAATAAAATATATAAAATAATAGATAATTGTAGAAAGATTTTATTATAGTAAAAAAATATAATAATTTTTTTAAAATAAAAAAACATAATTATTGAAAATATTTTCTCTTTTATAATAGAAAAAATATATATTTTTTTAAAAAAATAAATACAAATATTTTGAAACCTTTTAAAATTCTCTCTCTACTACTCTTCTTCTTTCTATCTGTGTTTTTTTTTTTTTTTTGGTACTTTTTTTTTTTATATAACAAAGAATGGGATCGGCTTACAAAAGGAAAATGAGTTAATTTTGCAAAGTGAGGATAGATGCATAAGGCGGTGAAGTGGTGCAATTCAAGTTGTAATCTTAAGTGTTGTTAGCTTTAGACAGCTTGATGTTTTGACACCTCCTTTGACAAGGTCAAAATTCTCTGTCCACAAAAACGTGGCTTTACCGCCACAGAGATGACAGCCAAGTAGGAATGTCGTCAACCAACCCCCAGACAACAAGCTAAGTACAATTCAACATTCAAGGCTTCTTTTGAAAGTTTACGAGCCACTACATTGTTAACACGATCGAAAAGTAAAATTAAAAGAAACAGAAGTAAAACTTTGAGTAATAACTGAATTTCTTCAAACTCTGTAGCCAAAAGGAGACTTTTATTGCAGTAAACTCTGTAGCCAAAGTGGTAAGAGGTAAAGGAACTGGAACTATCAGTTATAACAAACAAACAAACAAAAAAAGCAAAAATGATGCAAGGACTTTTAACTCGTGGAGGTCCCCACCTAACAGAGGGGAGAGGAACAAGATAAGAGACATGAACAAGAGAGATCCACGTAGAAGATCCTTCTCCTTCCCTTTTTTGGGAAGAAAAGGAGAATCCGGACAAATCGATGAAACCGAAGAGATACAGAGGGTTACCCTGAAACACTAGATAATTTTTATTTTTTTATTATAATAATATTTTTCTTCGACATTTAGAACTCATGATCACAAAGATAGCAATAGGAGAGGAGTGCGTGACTTAGTAGCAAAACCGACTACGTTTGTTTTATGAATAATTAAAACATTGCATTGCACAATTTAAAGGTACCTTCTAAGGCCGTTATAAATAGGTATAACTTCGCCCCAAAGCATCAAAAGCTCAAACTTGTGCATAAAAAAACTAGTAATAACTATGTCTTCCAGCTCGCATTTGCTAGTTTTATTCCTTTGCGTGGTTGTTCTTCTGACCACTCATGCTGATGCTTCATACAAACCCAAGCCTGATCTCCAAGAAAACCAAAAACCACTGCTCCCAGCCCACAATGTTAATCCAACTCCAAATTCTCCATTACATTCACAAAAGAAAATAGGTATCCGCAAACCACTGCTCCCAATCCACCATGTTAATCCAACTCCGAATTCTCCATTACATTTACAGAAGAAAATAAAAGTGCGTCGCCCACCCCCAGCAGGCCATGGCGAGAAACCCCCACCGATTCCATCTCATTAACGATTGGAAACCCCAATCCATGCATAAGCCGTCACAGGGTGGCATAACAATAAAAGAAATGGCGTTCCATCTTCATCGAGTGCTTGTGGTTTTATGATCTGTATTTCAGCTTGTTTGATTTTCTATATTTGCTATTTGTATTGATGCTTGACATGAGCAGCAGTGTGTATGTATGTGAATTTTTTTTTTATTACAATTTGTGGGAGGGTGAATGTGGAGATGTATTTTTTTTTTTTATTATAATTTATTTTTATTTTTATTTTTATTGGACTCACGTGCATCCTACATGTGACCCTGCAGCTTTTTACATGTAAAAAATAATAATAATAATAAAATAAAAAAAGCCACCCTCGATCGGCGTGAGCCAGCTCACCCATAATTTTGAGCACCGTAACCATGTGAGGCGTGGCTTGGTGATCTTCTCGAATCTTCTTGAAACACTAAAAAATGGTTATTACTTAATGTATCAAAAATTTATTTAAAAGGGTGTTTTTAATTTTGTATTTTAAAAGACTTTTAATAATTTTTTTTAAATGATTAATTTTTGCAGAATATATAGATTTTTATAAATTTTATAACGTTTACATAATTATAAATAACTCTTATAGATTTTTACAAACATTTTTATTGATAAACTTTTTAAAACTTTATAGAATTATAAAAAACAAATACTGCATAAACTTTTATAACATTCACTTATAAATATAACATCGACATTGTAATAAGAAAATTTTAAAAATTCATAATTGTTTAATAATTCTTTTAGTATTAAAAAGATTATGAGACATTTTATTTTTGATATTAAGCAAAAATAAATAACATGTAAAGAATAATAAGAAAAATAGTCATTAAGGCCCTTTCTTGAATAAAATGTCTAGTTTATTGCACTTTGACATATATATATATATATATATATACACACACATACACATTAAAAAAATCAATTGTTGCATTTTTTTATTAAATTTTTTTTAAAGGTAAACACATAGGTTCAAAAAAATGGTGTAATTTTTTTGAATGTTTATGTTGAAGAAATTTTTTTTCATATATTTTATTAATTTTTTTATATAAATTTAATAAATTGAAGGTCATTAAAATCAAAAGGTATATAATAAGGATATTACAAAACAATATTTAAAAAATTAAAAAAACATTTTGGGCGAATCCCACGTACTCCTACCTTGTTTCGCATACCAAACAAGTATAAGGTTCAAATTGAACTAGTTAAATTAAATAACTACAGCTAAAATTGATTAAACTATTTGTAAAATAGTTTGCGGCACCCATTTCTTAACATTGCATATTGTTTACATTTTCGAAAAAAGAAAAAAATTGCATATTGCATAGAGTTATACCAAAATGTTAGGATAAATTGTATTTTAGTAGCATGAAATTTTAGAATTGTGTGATTTCGATCCTAAATTTTTTATCCATGCAAATTAGATTATGAAATTTTAAAATCATTACAAATTAATCTAAATTCTGGCGCTGGTGTCAAAATTAACATTACTGACATCGTTATAATATGATGCTTACATCATAATTATTTTTATAAATAAAAAATATTTTTAGAATAAAATTGAAAAAAATACATTTGTTAGTTTTCCATTTTATATTTATAAATTTAAAAAATTGTAGTCATTCCTTTTTAATTTAAATTAAAATACTTGTAATTATAATTAAATATTTTTGAATCAAAAATTAAACCAAAAGATATAAAATAAAATAAAATTGAAATTTTTGGTCTAAGAAGATAATTTTATTGGACCAAAAGTAAAAATAATCTTTTTTATGCCCAAACCAAAAAAAAAAAAAAAAGAACCATAGCAAAATAAAAATTAGACCAAAAAATAAAAAATAAAATAAAAAAATTTTGTTGGTCTAATTTCTACCATAATTCAATTTTTCAAAAGTAAAAAAAAAAAATTAAAAAGTACATCTGTTATCTTTTTATTTTATAGACCCAAAAAAAAAAAAAAAAAAAAAAGACCAAAATGGTCTGATTTTTCCATTTAAAAAAAAATTCCATTTGATCAAATGAATTATACACCAAAAAAAAAAAATGGAAATAAATTATGATCTACTTTTCCATTTTTGAAAAATTTTTCCATTTGACCAAAAAAACAAAAATTCAACCAAAAAAATTAAAATGGAGGCCATTTTTCCAATTTTGAAATTTTTTTTCTATTTTTTCATTTTGGTCTATTTTAATTAATTTTCCATTTTTGGCCTCATTCATATCTAATTTTTATTTTGGTCTAATTATTTTTAATTTTTGGTCCAATAAAATTTTCAACCAAAAGTTTAAATTTTATTTTAATTTTAATTTTTATTTAATTTTAGGCCCAAAAATATTTTATTATAATTGTGGGTATTTTAATTTAAATAAATTTTTTTATACAATTTTCCAAATAAAAAATAACAAATGTATTTTTTTTCAATTTTTAAAAAAGCTTTATTTTTTAGAAAAATTATTTTTGTTTTTTAATTTTTGGTCTAATTTTTATTTTTGCGTTTTGGTATAATTGTTTTTTGGTTTGAGCATAAAAAAATTATTTTAATTTTTCAAACAAAAAAAATATTTTTATTAGACTTGAAATTTCAATTCCATTTTAATTTTTATTTTTTGGTCTAGTTATAGGTTCAAAAATATTTAATTATGATTGTGGGTATTTTAATTTAAATAAAGATGAATGGATACAATTTACCGAATTAAAAACCAAAAATATAAAATGAAAAATAACATATATTTTTTTTCAAAATTTTTAAAAAATATATGTTTTTTAATTGTGTCAAAATAATTATGACATTAGCATGACATCATGTTGACATCAATATCATTGATTTTTATACCATCATTAGAAATTGAGCCAATTTTTCAATGATTTTGAAACTTTAATGCTTTGTACAAATCAAAAGTTTAGGGTCGAAATCATAAAACCGTAATACTTCAACATTCCAAACATTATATATGTTGCATATTCCTAATAACATATTGTATTTTGTTATATTGTATCTTGTTTGTGTTAAATTTTTTTTTTTAATCTAAATGTGATCTATTAAACTTTCATATTGGAATATATAAACTCAAATTTATTTATTAAACTATCTTCTAACCCGATTCGATAACATATTGTACTTCAACAAAAATAAAAGAAAAATGTAACAAAAATGTTTAAATGAACAAAGTAATTCTTAATAATGGTAAGTGGTACCAAAAAAAATTAATAAAATTATCGTATTTTCAAAATTAAATATTAAATATTAAATAGATGAATTAAAATATTACACATGAAAATTAAGCAGTAATAAATATCTAAATAAATATGATATATGTTTCATATATACCATCTTTTAACGTGTTAATATTATTGTTAGAGCATCTTCATTTCATTATTATTATTATTATTATTATTATTCTTCATTTTTGCATATTTCTCTTCATTTTCTCAATTATCTACATTTTATTTTTCCTATCTCATTTATTAAAAATTTTGTTATGCTTTTAGATTTTATACTTGTAGTACTTATTACCAACTTTTTAGTTATATTACACTTATTTAATTTCTAGTTAATAGAAAAATAAATTTATAATTAAAACTAGAAATATTCTTTTTGAACAATATAATATCTATTTACTTACTTTTTGTTCTACATAAAAATTTATGTAAATTTTTTATTTTATTGAAAATTTTATGTATTATTTATCATTTTTAATCTATTTTTGCCATTAGTTTTATATGTTTAAATTAATATGTATTAAGTTTGAAATAGCTATGAAGAAATACTTATTAATAAAACATCCATTTTATGATCATGAAAAAAGCGTGTTCGAACAACACATTTGCGACAGGGATCTTTTAACCTCAAAATTATATTTTTCTTTTCTTAAAAAAAATATTTTAGTGAATATCCTAATTAAATGAATTTGAAAATAGCTAAATTTGTTAAATAATTTTTTTCTCTATATCATTATTTCTTCAAACCACATGTTAGAAACACAATCAATACCTGATTATGTGATGGTGCCTAAAAAGTTTTATGGATCCACCACTAACAGGGATGAAAGCATCCAGAAACAAGGTTGTCATATCACATGGCCGTCCGAGGATGATCAATTAATTTGCTCATATATTTTATTCGTGGAATTTCATAGTTTCAAAAAAAAAAAAAAATGCTTTTCCTATTCAGTGTCAATAATTTATCACTACAATTTATTTCTTAAAATAAAATACAAATATTTTTATTACAAATATTTTTATTCCTATCGAATTCAAAATATGTTTTGGTATGTTGTGCTCAACTACCCATTAATTACCCATATATATATATACACTATCATTTACAATAAATTTTCCCTTTTCAACGTTTCGACTTCGTGATCTTGCTATTATAAGTTTGAGTGATTCATTAACTAAGCTAAAAACTCACTTAACTAATTAGCCATATATTTTAAAGCATCTATAAGAATTTTTTACCCTTTCTACATTTTCATTTTTAAAGAGCGAAACTTTTAAAAACATGCTCCATTTTATTTTTTTATTTTAACATTTTAAAATAAAAAGTGAATTTTACTTTCCAAATATAAAGTGTCGAATTCACTATCTATATTGGAATATTATATAATTTAATTTAATATTGAACAAGTTTTTAAGCCATTGTTATATTTTAATTATTAATTTTTTATCTTTTAATTATTAATAATTGAGATGTTATGTTTTAATTATTAATTTTTATTCTTTTATCTTTTAAATATTAATAATTGAGATGAAATTCAAATAAATAAATAAAAGCAACTATAACAAATGTTTGTAAAACAATAAAAAGCATTATATAAATTCTACTTTCTACGTTAAAAGATATTTTTTATCAATAGAAAAGTATTCTTTATTTTTAAAAATACTCATTTAAAAATGCGCTCATAAATTATTATTTTTGAAGATGCTTATAAATTGTCTCTTTGCTTGGAACGTGAATATCTTTCCAGCTCATAAGCATTAAAATAAGAGACATGTCTGGTGAATTACCAAAAAAAAAAAAAAAAAAAAAAAAAAAAAAGAAAAGAAAGAAGAGACATGTCAGGTGTCCTTTTAAATACAGCTAAATTGCAGAATCTTTATTTTTATTTATTTATTTTATTTTTCTAAATATCTAAATTCAAAATCATTATACCTTCATATATAGTTATATCAATGGAATTGGTCTAATATAAAACCTAGTAAGAGCCAAAAAAATAAAATCAAAAAACAAAACAAATATTTTCCAAATAATTTTGCGCAGTATCCAATATATGTTATCCTCGATACTCTGGAACCCAACCAAAACTGATACCATTCACCCAAAGGAAAAAAAAAAGAAAAAAAAAAGAATTGTTTCCTAAATCACGGATCTCAATTATTTGTCCATAAGTTCTTTTATACCCAAAAAGGAGGTTGGTCCTTCTTTTATTTTTTATTTTTATTTCTATTTTTCAGATGTGCGAGTTGGTCGCCTCTCTTTTAAAAATAAATACTTTGGTCGGACCAGTTACCCGCTAGTCACATGTGGGTGGATTGACCAAAGCAGACCAGTTACCCGCTAGAGCTTTTTACCAAAAAAACAATAAAAAATTAAGCACCTTCGAGTGGCATGATCCAGCTCACTCATAAAGTGATCTTGAGCACCGTAATCATGTGCCGTGTGGCGTTGGTTATCTTCTCAAATCTTTTTGAAACACTAAAACATGGTTATTACTTAACGTGTCAAAAATTTATTCAAAAGGGTGTTTTAAATTTTGTTTTTTCAAAGATTTTTAATAATTCTTTTGAAATGATTGATTTTGCAGAATATACAGATTTTTATAAATTTTATAAGGTTTACAGAATTATAAGTAACTTTTATAAATTTTTATAACTTTTATATTGATAGACTTTTTAAGACTTTATAGAATTAAAAAAAATAAAAAATCTTGCATAAAATGTTACCATGTTGGGGTATGTAAAGAAAATGTTAAATAATTTTGGATATTCTTTTTTTATATAAGTGGAGGTTATGATTCTTTGGTGCAAAAAATATAGAAGTGTAATAATTTATGAGTAATATAGTTTTTCGTAATTTGTGACAAACCAGAAAAGTAGAGTTGTAGTATTTTTTATTTTTTATTTTCTTTTTGATAAAATTGTCAATTTGATGATCAAATCGTCATCTAACTCCGACCTCTACAATTGAACAATCTTTACTTATTTTTTATTTTTATTTTTTATTTTTGACAAAATCTATGCTTGATTTGTGAGTTTGAAGATTGCTGGAGTAGAACTAGTAGTGTTAGAGAAGGAGAAAGCCATCAAAACCAAGGAAAACACTCTGCAACATCTTCTCTCTTCATTCTACTTTGTTTTTCATTTAATTTATAATCGTAATGGCCAAGGATCAATTACCTGGAAAATATATATATATAGGAGAAACCTAATGAAAGCTTGTAAGCTACTACACAAGAAGGATTTTCATTTTCCCCAATTTTTGGTGAGGAAAGTAAGGAGGAAAAGTAACCTCTGCTCCCTGTGCGCTCCTGCTTCTTAATGGCCCACTCCAAACATATTGAAGAAAAAACTTGAGATTTTCAGCAAGCCCAAAACTATAGGGTTGAGACGAACAAGAGACAAGGACTAGTGAGATGCTCCGTCTTTTAACGTTTTCAAACGACGTTTTCATAGAGATTATTATGGATAGCTGATATGGCAAACTTAAACAGATTTCAATTAACCAATGGCAGGAGTAGGCAGTTGTACAGCACTCCGTGAGTATTAGAAAATTTTCCACAATGTTATATCATGTTCTATAGATTTTTGCGAGGTCTACACCTGCATAAGCATTGAATACGACACTTAACAAAATAGAAAAAATAAAAAATTATATCAAAGGCAGCAAATTATGACTGAAAATATAAGTTTATAATTCTAGCAAAAAGTATTAGTTATAAAATCTAGAACCAAGAAGTGGGTAGTAAAACATGCAATATGAATTACCATTACTTTACTTTGTTCGACGAAGGAATCTTGACCAGCTAGTGGAGGACAACCAGTAAGGCCCAAGTTGTATAAACAGTTGTAAAACTGGTAACGTTCGTCGCACCAAAACATCAGAAGCTCAAACCAGTGCAAAAAACTAGTAACAAAAATATGTCTTCTAGCTCGCACTCAATATTACAGCAGGTTGTAAAACCAAGATCACAAGCCAAAAGGAGACCTTACTTTTATTGCAGTAATCTCTGTAGCCAAAAGGGTAAGAGGTAAAGGAACTGGGTTCGCAAATTATGCCAAACTATCAGTTATAACAAAAAAAAAAAAAAAAAAAAAGAAATAATTGATGCAAGGACTTTTAACTCTTGGAGGTCCCCACGTAAGAGTGTCACCATGAAAGACTAGATAATTATTATTTTTTTATTATAATAATTTTTTACTTCGATATTTTGAACTCATGATCTATCAAAGATAGCAATAGGAGTGGAGTAGGTTACTTATTAACAAAACCAACTACATTTGTTTTATAAATAATTAAAACATTGCATTGCATACACCTTCTAAAACGGTTATAAATAGGTGTAAATAGTAGATCGTTCTTCGCACGAGAGCATCAAAAGCTCAAACTTGTGCACAAAAAAACTAGTACTAAATATGTCTTCCAGCTCGCATTTGCTAGTTTTATTCCTTTGCGTGGTTGTTCTTCTGACCACTCATGCTGATCCTTCATACGAATATAAGTCTCCCAAACAAAACCAAAAACCAGTATTACTCCCAGTACACAATGTCAATCCAACTCCGAATTCACCATTACATTCACCAAAGAAAATTGGTATCCGCAAACCACCACCTGCACGCCATGGTGTTAATCCGCCACCGATTCCATCTCATAAACGACTAGAAACCCCAATCCCTGCTTAAGCTGTCACCAGGCTTAATTATATAGACAGTGAGGTGCTAAATCCCCCAACCCATGCATAAGCCGTCACAGGGCTTAATGGTAATATAGACAATGAGGTGGTATAACAATAAGAGAAATGGCGTTCCATCGTCATCGAGTGCTTGTGGTTTCATGATCTGTATTTCAGCCTGTTTGATTTTCTAATGGATTTATTTTTGTTATGCTTGAGACAAGCAGCAGTGCGTATGTATGTGACATTTTTTTAATTACAATTTGGGAAGTGAATGCGCAAGGACTTTTATCACCCTGAAAGACTAGATAATTATTATTATTTTTTTATTATAATAATGTTTTCCTTCCAATATTTCAAATATCAAGGAAACGAGTGAGTGATACTACACTTGCGGTAGTGGTCAACATTTCAAAGCACTGTCAAAATTCTGGCATACCAGTTACCCATACACACCAGGGTGGGGTTGATGGTATTCCATGAGCTAGGTGGGATTGCAGAATAATCCAGATTCCGTATGCGGTAAAAACAAATTATCTGGATTTATCCCTCATGAAATGAGACAACATTTTCTCTATACTACGTCCATTGGAAACTAGAGCAACTTAACCAATTTAGGTGAAAACAAATTATCTGGATTTATCCCTCACGAAATGAGACAACTCAAATCCATTAAAGCTCTTTCTTTGTGTCAAAATCACCTTTCTGGCTCAATTCCTACATCGATTGGAAACCTTATGTCCCTCGTCTTCTTAAATTTGGCCTTCAACAACCTCACAGGTTTCATTCCGCTTGGCATGAACAATTTTTCAGACTTGGAATTCTTTTAATTAGACAAAAACTTCTTGTCTGGAAATCTTCCAGAAAATATTTGTCTTGGCCAGAGGTTAACATGGTTTTCAGCATCTCATAACTATTTTACTGGTACCCTCCCAAAAAGTGTGAGAAATTGTACTACTTTAGTCAGAATTTCTCTTGAAAAAAGGGGAAATATATCAGTCGGGTTTGGAATAAACCCAAACTTAGAATACATGGACCTAAGTGACAACAAGTTCTTTGGTAAACCTTACTGGAAACTGGGGAGAATTTGAGGAAACTTACTACTTCCTGAACATGGGAATGCTACTCAGTTGCATATACTTGACCTCTCCATCAATCTTCTGGTTGGGAATATTCCCAAGGAATTGGGCCGAATAAGACGTTTATTCTTCCCTAAACTCAAGAATAATATGTTGTCTGGCAACGTTCCAGCAGAAATTGGAATGTTATCCGACCTTCAACAGCTTGACCTTGCGGCAAATAAACTGAATGGACCAATTCCCACAGATTTTGGAGAGTGTTCCAAACTATTGTACTTGAACTTGAGAGACAACAATTTCAGTGGTACTATTCCTTTTCATATTGGGAAATTGCATGTGCTCGAAAATCTTGATCCCAGTCAGAACGTGCTTATAGGAGAGTTCCCTGTAGAGCTTGGAAATTTGCACTTGTTAGAAACATTCAACCTCTCTCATAACAAGCTTTCTGGCTCAATAACGTTCACATTCAAAGACATGATAAGCTTGATATCGGTTGATGTATCTTACAATTTGTTAGAAGGTCCTCTCCCCAATTTCAAAGCCTTCATTGAGGCCCCAAGAGTAGCATTGGAAAATAATAAAGGCTTTTGCCTCAGTTGAAGCTTTGCTCAATACCTATATATGAAAGATATCAAGAAAGTCATAGTGTTGATCATAATATCAATTTTTGGCACTCTAATCATATTGTTTCTCACTGTTGGAGTAATTTTGATTCGCCAAAAAATGCCAAGGAACAAGGATGAACCTCGAGAAACACATACTAGAGCTTTCTTTGCAGCATTGAGCCATATTGTAAGAACGATTCATCAATAAATAGTTGAAGCCAGAGAAAACTTTGACTCCAAATATTGCATTGCCGTTGGAGGATATGGGAGTATCTATAAAACATTGCCACCAACTGGTCAAGTTGTTGCGGTGGGAATGATAAAGTGGCTAGTGAGTAAGCTTTCACAAGTGTGGTTACTTTGTTGACAAGAGTACGCCATCGAAATATCATTAAGCTTCAGGGGTTTTGTTCACATATAACACATTCGTTTTTAGTGTACGAGTTTACGGAAAAAAGGAAGCTTAGTAAACATATTGTGTGATGATGTTAAGGCAAAGGAGTTAGAGTGGATTAAGAGAGTAAATGTTGCCAAAGGTTTAGCCAATGCCATATCCTTTATGCACCATGAACGTTTTCCTCCTATAGTGCACAGAGACATATCAAGCAAGAATGTGTTGCTGGATGCAGAATATGAAGCTCATATTTCTGACTTTGATTCAGCTAGAGCTTTTGATCCTTACTCATCAAATTGGACTCCATTTGCTGGAACCATTGGATACTCAGCTCCAGGTAAAATTTTCCATCGAAGTGGCTTTCATTGATGCATATAAATTTCAGTATCTATAGCAACCTTGCTTTAAAGATTTGTTCATTATTTTGTTTTTTAAAAAAAATAAAAAGTTATAAATAGTACATTTTACTTTATCAAATACCATAATTATAAAAGCTAACCAATCCAAGCATTTTTGTTTTGAAGAGCTTGTTTACACAATGAAAATATATGAGAAGAGCAATGTGTATAGCTTCGGTGTGGTAACATTGGAAGTGATGATCGGAAAACATCCACGAGATCTGGTCTTGTCTTCGTTCACATCACCATTAGCAGAAGCTCCTGAAATTCTACTCAAGGAAGTATTGGATCAACGTCTCTTGCCTCCAAGAAGGCAAACAACAGATCAAGTGGCCATCATTGTAGAGCTAGCATTAGCTTGCCTGCATCCAATCCCACCATCTCGACCAAGTATGAAGCAAGTGTCTGAGAAGCTATCAACTTCATTGGTACTATCATTATCAAAGCCTCTTCACATACTTCCACTTAAGCAGCTGATTGATCTTACAACAGCTTAATTATTTTCTCATTTTTTCCATGTTGTGTGTGCATTTTCTTGACGATTACTTTTTTACTCGGTTTAGTTGTTTTTCGACCTACCATACGTATTAGTCTTATGCGTTTAAATTTAGCTCATGTTGTAGCTGAGTCAACAGATTTTTTTTTTTTTTAATTCAATAATACAAGAGTTAACAAAATATTTATGAAAATTATTTACTAAATTATATGGTAAAAGATGTTGTAATGTTTAATTGGTTTAATTTTTTTGATTCATTTATTCTTTTAAACGTTTAGTCATTCAAATTTAAATTATATAAATATATTAATTAATAATATTTTAATATATATTATTTAATAAATAAATTTTATCAACATTTTAATATTCCTAGCTTTATTTTCTATTTTACGTTGAAGTGATGGTGCTGACCAAATAGTAAAAGAATATAAGAAAATGATGTTTTAAATTTATTAGATAAAATATTTATTTTTCTTTTTCTTTGGTCTTTTTATTTTTTATTTTTCTTGTCCTCTAGTCCTTTAACGTTCAATATATGACATCATTATTTCAGTTTATTATTATTGTTATTCTTACTATTATTACTTAAAAAAAAATTTTGAAAAATTGTAATAAAAGATTTATAAAACTTTAAACCCCACTCTGATATTAGAACGGGATAAGAATTTCTAACTTCCCCCCCCCCCCCAAAAAAAAAAAATCCTCAGTCCAATGCAATCTAGTCAGTCAAATAAACTCAAATTCTTGCAACCCACAGCCCATTATTTGTCATTACATATTGGTGCTTTACAAAAATATCAAAAAATATATATATATATATATATATATATATATATAAATATCACATATTGTGTAGAATTGTGCCATAACAATGCAGGTGCATAAAACCTGGCAACATTTTATGTTTGGCGTATGTGTCACAATTTTTTTGGCCAAACACATATACTTGTATAATCCATTAAACTTTCGCATTAATAATTATAAATCTAAACCTTAATTAATTAAATTAGGACCAGAATTTTTTTTAGCCAAAAAAAAAAAAAAAATTAGGACCAGAGTTTTTTTTTTTTTGTCTCTTCTACCTTGTCCCCCAGTTATTGATAAACCGCAGATGGAAGATGATGACAGAATAACAAGGCCGTGTGGCAACCCATGTGATAACAAAGATATTCCAGAGGATATGGTATTGTATAGAGCTGAGGATAAAGGAATTAGGAGATAATTATAGTTTTGTGTACTGATCATATCTGTATACCTAATAGTTTTATGTCTATATATATATATGTGTGTGTGTGTGTGTATGTATCACACGAGCTCTGTTTTGAGTGTGTAAAAACAGAGTATATTGTTAGGAATTATTTCTCAAATATTATTTTTTTTGTTTAACCATGAGTTTCAACAATTATAAATAAACACCTCGATTAAAAATTTAAGCTCTTTTATCTCTCTCAAAAAATAGAGGGAAAGGGCCCAAAAAAAAAAAAAAAAAAAAATCTCTTCTATTCCTCACCAACTGTCTTGCCTAACTCTTTATTGGGTCCCACCTAATTAAATATTAATAATTTGGTTTTTTAATCCTCTTTTCTTTCTCCCACTACTCCGCCGTTGGCTTTGGCACCGTTCTGCTCTACCACCCCGGATCGGTTTAATACACTTGTATACATATAAATAAAAATTCTTTGGTACAGAATCATTTACTTCATTAAATGGGATTGCCAAATCACGCTTAGGATATATCTGGCAGGTAAGAAGAGGAGAAATGGAAAACTATTTCATAGATTAAACAAATTTATATTTAATCAGTTTCCATGTTAACGATTCTCCACAATATTTATTCCTCATCAAAATTTAACAAATATTTATCTCTTGAACTAAATATAATATATATTTCAGTATGAATATGGTAAATATTAAATTGATAATTATCAAGAATCTTAAATTTCATATATTATATATTTAAAATATGTAAATAAAAATATTTTAAAAATAACATAAAAATAATATATATATATATATATATAATATAAATTAGATTTAAAATAATAAATTATATATTTGATTAGACATGAAAAAAATTAAATAAATTATAAAAAACGTAAACATATATATATATATATATATAAAAGTAAATTTAAAAATGAAATTATCTTTTTTTGTTAATCTATAATTTTAATTCAGCGAAAATATTAACAGTTTCTTTTTCTTATATTTTATTTTTTGAAATAATTATTTTTATTATTCTCTATGAAATAGTTATTTTATATATCAAACATAATTTTAGTATTTTAATTTTAATTTAAATATTAATTATTATTTTTATCTAACGTTCAAAACTTTATTTTTGAATTTAATTAAGTTATGGATTTTTTGATAAATGACTCACTTTTTCTGTATAATATATACATATATGTGTATATATATATATATACGGAAATTTTATGATGAGCACTGTTCGCATGAGAACCACAGTATTAGTGACGATTTTTCATAGTGTTAAGGATGGTTTCTTAGAAAATCATCATCAATACTATGAAAAACTGTCACCAATAATGTGGTTCGCATGAGAATCGTCTGCATCATAGACGAACTATATATATATATATATATATATATATATACATGAGAGGATTGCACGTATACCATTATTTAATTGTGTTGAATATTATTTTATTATTTTTTGTTATATAAAAAATTAATATGCGATACTTTAACAAAAAATTATTAGGTTTGGGTTAAGTTATAATATATATTTAGATTACCACAAAATTATACTATCAGTTCCAAATATGATTTGTCGAAAAAAAAAAAAAAATAGTACAGAGATCTCTTAAACAGTATAACATACATCATTTACTCATTTGGACTTTAACTTTTGATCGGAAAAAAATTCATGCCAAAAATATTGTTTTTTGAAAGGAAAAAAAAAAAAAATAAAAGCAATTGAGCGATCTACTCCAATCGCTGTCACTTTTACCTTTAAACAATTTATTAATACATAAAAAAACAATTTATTAAAAATCTTTCAAAAATATTGTGATTACCAAAAAGAGAAATTTAATAACAAAATAAGAACTAACATGGGGGTCATGCTGGGTAGTTGGTGGAAACATGGGGGGTCATGCTGGGTAGTTGGTGGAATATATTTATCAATTTTTTTTTTATATTTTTTTTGGGGGTTTGGGCATAGATTCAAGCTTGAATGGATTTACATTCTTTTCCCATTCAACCGTAAAATAGAATAATTATAAAAATATTTATCAAATTTATTTATCAATTAATATAATAATTTTAATTGATTAATATTTAAATTTATTTATTTGTTATAAAATAATAATATTTTAATATATATTATTTAATAAATATTTTAATAAATATAATAATAAAATATACGTAAAATATTGTTACAGCTTTGGGGAAGCACGTGGGCATTACATGGTATTTTTGCGGTGGCTCACGGTAGTAGAGAATCGTGTAGGCAAAAGGCGTTGCCACATAGACTTTTTCTAATGTAAAATTTGCAATACCTGATGGGCATTTTGGTAACTTCAGGAGGCTCGATAATTTGTGACGGTGGTACTCCGATATATATAAATTTTAAGGACTGAAAATTTATATACGTATGTATATATATTTCCTGAACGTCGAGCATTCCTTAAAATTCAAATTCCCTCTACAAAACTTCATTTTCCTTTGGTTTTAGCCAAGTTACCGATTAAGATTCAATATGAGAGAATTTGTTTCCTAAAACTAACCTTTTATTTTATTTATTTATTTTTCCTTTGAAACTCTCTTGGACATTTTGGTTATTAACCTTTTATTATTATTATTGTTATTATTTTTTTTTCCATGTTAGATGCAGCGTCTTGAACTTGGATACGTTCATGGTGGTTTTTGTTTTGAAGTGATTATTACTTGCTCTCCATCGATGCTCTTTATATTTATAGTCTTAATATTAAGTAATTTGATTCATTATTTATTTATTTATTTATTTGTTTGTTATTAGTATTGTTCATTTTTGCATATTTCTCTTCATTTTCTCAATTATCTATATTTTATTTCTCCTATATCACTTATCAAAAATTTTGTTATGCTTTTAGATTTTATACTAATAATACTAATTTGCAATTTTTTAGTTATATATTTATTTAATTTCTAGTTATAGAAAAATAAATTTATAATTAAAACTAAAAATATTATTTTTGAACAATACAATATTTATTTAATTACTTTTTGTTCCTACATAGAAATTTATGTAAACTTTTGATTTTACTGAAAATTTTATTTATTGTTTTTCATTTTTTTAATTTTTTCTGCTGTTAATTATATATCTTATCGAGTTATCTGTGGGGATATTTTTGGATGGGAGGGCACTCCCGTTTGGAGTTTCCTTGCCTACCATGGCACTCCCTATCACAATGACAAAAATAATTTTTGGAACAATATCACCAAAATAGTCTCCACTTTGAATAGACTGTGGCTACTTTTTGGAGACCTTAATGAAGTTATTGACAGGTCAGAGAAATTTGGAGGCCGACAAATTTGGAAACGAAAGCTCTATCTGAAACAATTTATGCATGATGCGGCTAGAATTGACCTGGGTTTTATTGGTGGGAAATACACCTAGGATAATAGACAGGGCGGACAAGCTCTAACAAGAGAAAGATTAGACGGAGCAGTGGCGGAAAAAGATTGGTTGGAGATTAATCCACAAGCAGCGGTTGAGCATTTACCATTTGAAGAATCTGATCATTGTCCTATTATTATTCGTTTGGAAGGGGATCAAAGGAAGACAGGAAGACCTTTCAAATTTTTGAAAGCTTGGACCTTGGACAAATCTAGCTCCTATGTTGTAGAGAAGGCCTGGAATCCTGATTGGCAGCCTGAAACAAACAGCTACTTATTAAGAAAAAGCCTTATTAATACTTCGAAAGCTCTGAAAATTTGGAATAAAAATATTTTTGGATTTGCTAATTAGCAAATACAAAATTTAGAACAAGAACTGAAAGCTATCCAGTAGCAAGATGATATAGATCGGGCAAAGGAAACCTAGAGTCCCTTATTAATTTAGGAGATAGATGCATTTCTTAAGAAGAAAACCTAGAGTTGATGAGAGTCTCTTCTGCGGAGGAGGTTAAAGAAGGTGTTTGGAGTCTGCATCCCCTGAAGAGTCCTGGACCAGATGGCTTCTTAGGTATTTTCTTCCGAAGCTACTAGAGAGCGGTTCGAGATAAGATCATAAATTTTACTCAGGGTTGCTTCCGGTCAAAGAAGATTCCTCGGAATGTCAATGAGACATTCAGAGTTCTCATTCCAAAAGTGCCTCAACCCCAGAATTTCAATCAGTTTAGGCCTATCAGTTTATGCAATTTTGTTTACAAAATTGTTGCAAAAATTCTTGCTGGAAGATTGAGTAAGGTGCTGGATAAATTCATCTCTCCCAATCAGGGAGCTTTCCCCAAGGGTAGATGGATCACTGAAAACTCTGTTGTGGCCCAAAAGATCGTTCACAAGGTCAGAACTCACAAAGGAAAAAAAGGTCTCATGATCATAAAAATGGATTTAAAGAAAGCTTATGATCATCTGGAATGGAGTTTCTTAGACAAAGCGTTGGAGGCTTAGGGTTTTTCTCCGGATGTCAAATGGATGCTAGGAAGCTATGTTGGATCAGTTAATTTTTCTCTTCTTCTAAATGGAAGTATTTGCGATTCATTTTGGTCGGAGAGAGGGCTAAGACAGGGGGATCCCCTCTCCCCTTTGCTTTTTATTCTTTGTTCTGAATTTCTATCTCGACTCCTTCTGAAAGAAGAGGTTCAAGGAAAACTTCATGGGATTAAGATAGCTTGAAATGCTCCAGCAGTTTCTCACCTTATGTATGCAGATGATCTCCTCATCATGTGTCAGTAGATCCTCAAGAAGCTGCTATGGTTAACGAATGCTTCAACAACTATTGTAGTTGGTTAGGACAACAAGAAAACAGCGAAAAATCAAATATCCTTTTCTCTAAGTGCACATCCCGTCGTGATAGGAAGGCCATTAGAGACATTCTGGATTTCAAAGAAATGGATTCAAAAGCTGTATATCTAGGAAATTCTTTCATTTTTGGAAGGAACAAATCAAAAGAATTCTTTAAGCTGAAGGAAAGGATTCAAAACAGACTGGAAAGCTGGAATAAACATTTATTATCCAAACTGGGGAAAGCTACTCTTATAAAATCTGTCATTCAAGTCATTTCCACCTATTCGATGTCTACCCTCCTTTTACCTTTTGGTGTTTGTGAAGAGCTAGATGGTTTGGTCAGAAAATTCTGGTGGGAATCAAAACCAAATGCTTCAGGTTATCTTGGTTTCAGGAAGTTAAGGAACATGAAATTTGCCATGATTGCTAAACTTGGGTGGAAACTGGCTAGTGGGGAAGAATACTTATGGACGAAGATGATGAGAGCAAAATATCTTCAAAACGAAACCTTTTTTAGTTACAAATTGAAGAAAGGGACCTCATGGGTTTGGAAAGGGATTGTTAAGACCAGAAAGATTATTCGGACAGGGGCTTGTTTCAGGAGATTATTCGGACAGGGACTTGTTTTAGGATTGGAGATGGTTCTGCTATTGATATATGGAATGACCCTTGGCTGCAGGGTCTTCCCAATAAAAGTCCTATTGCAATAGAAGAGTCGGTTTCTCCCACATGTAGAAGGGTGTTCGAATGTTGGGATGAAAGAAATTGAACTTGGAAAGCTGAAGAAATAAGACTCATTTGTGATGAAGAGTCGGCAGAAACAATTCTTAAAATAAAATGGCCACATATTCTTTGCAGGGACAAGCTCACATGGTTAGGGAGTAACGAAGGAATTTTTTCTGTTAAAAGCTGTTATGAGCTTTTTGTTACAAATTCCCGAGCTAACATTGAAATTCGGTGGTGGAGGAAGCTGTGGAATCTCAAAATTCATGATAGGTTGAAGTTTTTCCTTTGGAGAGTTCTAGCTCACTAATGAACTACTGGCCAACAGATTTGGAATAGGGGATCGTTTTTGTGTGAGATGTGGAGATGATGCAGAGTCTGCTCTCCATGTTTTCAAAGATTGTAATAGTACGAGAAGATTGGTGTTTGTGGGCAAATGGGGATGTAAGCTTAACTACTGGACAGCGTCGAATATAGAGGAATTTGTTGATTTCTGCATGAGTCCGAAACCCAAGCTATGTTTCCCAAACTTGAATGGAAGAGAAGTTACCGCTTTTTTATCATCTTTGATGTATTTCACTTGGAAATGCAGAAATGAGTGCTTATTTTCGGGTCATGGAGATCCTTTAGAGGAAGCTAGATATTTCAATCGAAGGGTGGAAGAATTCTTGACTTGGCCCGATAACACCTAAATTGGAAATGAGATTTGTTATTCCTTGCCTCTAAGAGCATATATTGCGAGTCCCCTATGGAAGCAGAGGCTAAAGTTGTTCTGTGGGCATCTAATGAAGCATCTTAAAGGAATTGGATTAGTTTGGAATGGTCTTTGGATTTATCTTTAGTTGTTAAGAACATTACAAGTCTAGAGGACCCTTCAGAGTGGCGTACCAGATATGACTTTATTTCTTTACGTTCTTTGTTCTCTGTTTACGATTGGAAGATTTGCTGGAACTCTAGGGAGACCAATGGTTTGGCAGATTAAGTGGCCAAGAAAGCTATGCATGAAGAGTTATGTTTTGATCTTGATAGTTTCTGTTTTGAATCCCTGCCAAGGGATATTTTAGATGTCCTTGTTGCTGACTGGCTTGATTCTAGTTTAGGTTTGTAAGTCTTCCTTCTTTTTTAGGCTTTTGTGTTTCTCTTTCTTTGGAATGATATTGCTGTTTATAAAAAAAAAAAATTATTAATAAAGCATCCATTCTATGATCATGAAAAGATCATGTTCGAAAAACATATTTGCAAAAAGGGATCTTTTAGTCTCTATTCATATTTTTCTTTTTTTTAAAAAAAAATTTTTTAGTGAATATCCTAATTAATTGAACTTTAAAATAGCCTAATTTGTTAATTTTTTTCCTATATTATTATTTCTTCAAACCACACACTAGAAACACAATCAATACTTGATTATGTGATGGCCCCAAAAGAAAAAAATTCTGTATCCACCACTACTTGGGAGGAAAGCATCCAAAAAGAAGGTTGTCATATCACATGGCTGTCCTAGGATGGTCGATTAATTTGCTTATATATTTTATTCGTGGAATTTCATAGTTTCAAAATAATAATAATAATAATAATAAATGCTTTTCCTATTTAGTGTCAATAATTTATTACTACAATTTATTTCTTAAAATGAAATACTAATATTTTAATTCCAATAGAATTCAAAGTATGTTTTGGTATATTATGCTCAACTACCCATTACTTACCCACATTACAATAAATTTTTTTCCTTTCAGTATTTTAAATTTATGACTTTGTTATCATTAGTTTGAATAGCTTATCAACTAAGCTAAAATTTACTTGACTAATTACCCATGTATCTTAGAGTATTTCTAAAGGATTTTTTATCCTTTCGACTTTCTTCATTTTAAGGAATCAAACTTTTAAAAGCATGTTTCAATTTATTCTTATTTTAATTTTTTAAATAAAATATGGATTTTGCTCAATGTAGAGAGGCAAATTCATTCTCTATATTGGAATATTATATAATTTAATTTAATGGTAAAATAAGTTTTTAATGCACTTTTACATTTTAATTAGTAATTTTTATTTTTTTTAAGTTTTAATTATTAGTAATTGGGATGAAATTCAAATAAAAAATAGGGAAACATATATCAACAACAAATGTTTATAAAAAAATAAAAATTAAAAGCATTACATAAAAAACATTGTTGAAATTTTTTTTGAATTCTACTCTTTATGTTGAAAGATAACTTTTCAATAAAAGGATACTTTTTATTTTAAACTACTCTGCTCTTATAAATTGTCTTTGAACATGCTGTTATAAATTGTCTGTGTTTGGAACTTGAACATCTTTCTGGCTCTTAAGAATTAAAATAAGAGGCATGTCAGGTGCCTTTTTAAAGACAGCTCAGTTACAGAATCTTTATTTTTTTGTTTATTTTATTTCTCTAAATATCTAAATTCAAAATCATTATACCTTCATATTTATATTCATGGAATTGTTCTGATATAAAAACCAGTAAGAGTGCACTTTTCCTTTGAAATTTTGACCCAAAAAAATAAAAAAATAAAAACAAAACAATATATTTTCCAAATTATCCTCAATACTTTGGGACCGAATCAAAAATGTTACCATTCACCCAAAGAAAAAAAAAAGAAAAAGAAAAAAATGTTTCCTAAAACACGGATCTCAATTATTTGTCCATAAGTTATTTTTATAACCAAAAAAGATACATAAAAAAGAAAAAAAGAAACAAAAAAGGGGGTTGGTCCTCCTTTTATTTTTTATTTTTTATTTTTTGGATCAGCCAGTTGGTCGAATCTCTTAAAAAAAATACTTTGGTAGGATGGTCTTACCGTGCACCCGATGGGTGGATCCTACGTTGTACCTAAGCAGCCAGATACCACCAGCAACTATTTACCCCCAAAAAAAAACAAAGGGGCCAGCCTTGCCCAGCGTCGGCCAGCTCACTCATAAAGTGATTTTGAGCACCGTAACCACGTGAGGTACGGCGTTGGTTATCCTCTGGAATCTTCTTGAAACACTAAAAAATGGTTATTACTTAATATGTCAAAAATTTATTCAAAAGGGTGTTTTTTTAATTTTGTATTTAAAAAGATTTTTAATAATTTTTTTAAATGATCGAGTTTTGTAGAATTTATAAATTTTTATAAATTTTATTAAGTTTAAACAATTATAAATTTTTATAAACTTTTTAAAAATTTATAGAATTATTTAAAAAAAAAAATCTTACGTAAACTTTTATAAATTTTCATTGACTTATAAATATCATAGACATTGTAACAAGAATTTAAAAAAAAGTATAATTCTTTTATAATTTTTTTAGTATTAAAAAGATTATAAGATATTTTATTTTTGATATTATTAAGCAAAAATAAATAACATGTAAAGAATAATAAGAAAAATAGCCATTAAAGCCCTTTCTCGAATAAAATGGCTAGTTTATTGCACTTGGACTGATATATACATTAAAAAAAAAAAACAAATCAATTGTTGCATTTTTTTATTAAAGAATGTTTTTAATGTAAACATATAGATTAAAAAAAAAAAAAGGGGTATAATCCTTTTGAATATTTATGTTGAAGAAATATATTTTTTTCATATATTTTATTAATATTTCTTATGAATTTAATAAATTTAGATCTATTAAATTCAAAAGGTATAAAATAAAGATATTACAAAAGAACATTTAAAAAATTGGAAAAACATTTTGGTCCAATCCCACATAGTCCTATCTTGTTTCACATACCAAACAAGTATAAGGTTCAAATTTAATTGTTTAAATTAAATATATTACAGCTAAAATTGATTAAACTATATGTAAAATAGTCAAGTTTAAAAAACTTCAATTCATTGCATCACAACACCCATTTTTTAACGTTGCATATTGTTTACTTTTCTAAAAAAGAAGAAAAAAAAGTTGCATATTGTGTAGAGTTATACCAAAATATTAGGGTAAATTACACTTTGGCAATTTGAAATTTTAGAGTTGTACGATTTCAATCTTAAATTTTTAATTTATGCAAATTAAACCCTAAAATATCAAAATCATTATAAACTAATCTTATTTCTAAAGGTGGTGTCAAATTTAATGTTGCTAACATCAAGATGATTTGATGCTTACATCATAATTATTTTTCAAAAAAAATATTTTCAGAAAAAAATTTGAAAAAAATACATTTTTCAGTTTTCCATTTTATATTTATAGTTTTTTAATTGGAAATTTGTATCTATTTTTTTTATTTAAACCAAAATACTTACAATCATAGCTAAATATTTTTGGACCTAAAATTAAACCAAAATAAAAAATAAAATAAAATTAGAATTTTTGGTCAAATAAAAATAATTTTATTAGACCAAAAATTAAAAATAATTTTCTATACCCAAACAATAAATAAATTAAACTCAAATGCCAAAATAAAAATTAGACCAAAAATTAAAAAATAAAATAAAAAAATTTTGGGTCTATATTTTGCCCATAATTCATTTCTCAAAAATAAAAAAATAGTTTTTTAAAAAATTCAAAAAAAGTACATCAGTTATTTTTTTCATTTTATAGACCCCCCCAAAAAACAAAAACACAAAAAGGCCAAAATGGTCTGGTTTTTGAAATTTTTGAAATTTTTTTCCATTTGATCAAATGAATTATAGATTAAAATATCAATATGAAAGTGAATTATGATCTACTTTTTCATTTTTGAGAAATTCCCATTTGATAAAAAAAAAAATTCGACCAAAAAAATTAAAATGGAGGCTGTTTTTCAATTTTTGAACTTTTTTTTTCTATTTTTCCATTCTGGTCTATTTTAATTAATTTTTCCATTTTGGCCTCCATATTGATCTAATTTGTATTTTGGAATTTTGGTCTAATTATTTTTAAAATTTGGTCTAATAAAATTATTTTTAGACCAAAAATTTAAATTTATTTTAATTTTTTTTGGGTCTACTTTTAAGTTCAAAAATAATTAATTATGATTGTGGGTATTTTAATTAAAATAAAACTAATGGATACAAATTTTCAAATAAAAAAATAACAAATGTATTATTTTTTCAATTAAAAAAGAAGCTTTATTTAGTCTAGTTTTTATTTTGGTATTTTGATCTAGTTTTTTTTTTCTTGGTTTGAGCATAAAAAATTATTTTAAATTTTCATCTAAAAAAATTATTTTTATCAGACAAAAATTCTAATTTTATTTTTATTTTTATTTTTTAGCCTAATTATAGGTGTAAAAATATTTAATTATGATTGTGGGTATTTTAATTTAAATATAGAAGAATGGATACAATTTTCCAAACTAAAAATCAAAAATATAAAATGGAAAAATAACAAATGTTTTGTCAGATTTTTTTTAAAAAATACATATTTTTTAACTATTTAAAAAATAATTATAACATTAGCATAATATTATGCTGACATCAACAACATTGATTTTAATACCATCATTAGAAATTGGACTAATTTGCAACGATTTTAAAACTTTAGAGCTTCGCACTAATCAAAAGTTCAGGATCGAACTCATACAATCCTAAAACTTTAGTATCACAAAGTATAATTTATCAAAAACATTATATATGTTGCATATTCCAAGTAACATATTGTATTTTGTCGTGTTGTATATTTTTTGTGTTAAAGAAATTTTTTTTATATAAATACAATCTATTAAGCTTTTGTATTAGAATATATAAATTCATATTCATGCATTAAATTATCTCCTAACCAGATTTATTAACATATTATACTTAAACAAAAATAAAAGAAAAATATAACAAAAATATTTAAATAACAAAGTTATTCTTAATAATGGTTAATAGTACAAAAAAACAATAAAATTATTGTATTTTCAAAATTAATATTAAATAGATGAATTAAAATATTACATATAAAAAAATTAAAAAGTAATAAATATTTAAATAAATACGATATATATATATATATATATTTCATAGATACGATTTTTGAATGTGTTAATGCATTATTATTGTATTTCACTATTAACAACCAGTTGAGTGATATGCTTTATGATATTGACATTATTAAAGCATCTTTGATGGCAAATTGTTTTTTGTTATTGGCATTTCTAAATTTTAGCATTGGCATATGCTCTCCAATGGTAAATGTGAATCTCAATGCCGAATTTTTGTATTACCTCTCCAATAACATATGGTAAAAAATAGCATTTACAAATATATATTTTATTTAATCATATTATTATATTATAAGTGTGAAAATTTTGTATATAAAAATAATCAAATAAAATACATACAAAATAATAGACAATTATAAAAGAACTTTATTACAAGAAAAAAAGAGAAAATATTATAATAATTGACAATATTTTCTCTTTTATAATAAAAAAATATATTTTTTCTTATAAAAAATAAGTACAAATATTTAAAACAATCCATTTAAAATTCTCTCTTTAATATTCTTCTTCTTTCTATCTGTTTCTATGGTTTTTTTTTTTTTTTTTTTTTTTTTTTTTTTTTTGGGTGGTCTCTGACAAAGAATGGGATAGGCTTACAAAAAGGAAAATGAGTTAATTTTGCATAAGGCGGTGAAGGAGGCAGTGAAGTGGCGCAATTCAAGTTGTAATCTTAAACTGTTGCTAGCTGTCCTGACAGCTTGATGTTTTGGCACCTCTTTGACAAAGTCAAAAGGCTCTATTCACAAAAACAAGTCTTTACCGCCACACAGATGACAGCCAAGTAGGAATGTCATCAACCCTGACAACAAGCCAAGTACAATTTAACATTCAAGGCTTCTTTTGCAAGTTTACGAGCCACTACATTGTTAACACGATCGAAAAGTAAAATTAAAAGAAACAGAAGTAAAATAACTGAATTTCTTCAAACAGAGGACTATGAACTGAAAAATTTTGATTAGACTTAATGATACTTCCCTCCATTGCCAAATTACAATCACTCCCAATGTTATAGCAGGTTGTAAAACCAAGATCACAAGCCAAAAGGAGACCTTACTTTTATTGCAGTAATCTCTGTAGCCAAAGGGGTAAGAGGTAAAGGAACTGGTTTCGAAAATTATGCCCTGGTATCAATTAACGAATGGCAGAAGTAGCCAGCTGCAGTATCCCGAGACTACTAGAAATTTTTCCTATCATGTTCTATAGATTTTTGCGAGGTCTACACGTGCATAAGCATTAAATACGACACTTAATTTAAAAAAAAAATAAAAACTAATGCAAGGACTTTTAACCCGTGGAGGTCCCCACCTAACAGCGGGTTTTCAGGAGCGAGCGGCTTATTAACAAACCGAACCACACTTGTTTTATAAATAATTAAAACATGGCGTTTCACAACTAAAAGGCACCTTGTAAGACCTTTATATATATATATATATATATAGGTGTAACGGTAGAATCGTTCTTCACACCAAACCATCAGAAGCTCAAAGTTGTGCTCAAAAAAACTAGTAATAAATATGTCTTCCAGCTCGCATTTACTAATTTTATTCCTTTGCGTGAATGTTCTTCTGACCGCTCATGATGATCTTTCATACGAACATAAGTCTGCCAAAGAAAACCAAAAACCAGTAGTACTCCCATTCCACAATGTCAATCCAACTCCGAATTTACCATTACATTCACAAAAGAAAATAAGAGTGCGCCGCCCACCGCCGGCAGGCCATGGCGAGAAACCCCCACCGATTCCATTTCATTAACGACTGGAAACCTCAACACCTGCATAAGCCTTCACCAGGCTTAATTATATAGAGAGTGAGGTGCTAAACCTAAACCCCCCAAACCATGCACAAGCCGTCACCAGGCTTAATGATAACATAGACAATGAGGTGGTATGATAATAAAAGAATGGCGTTCCATCGTCATCGAATGCTTGTGGTTTCATGATCTGTATTTCAGCCATTTTGATTTTCTGATTGATTTCCTTTTGTTATTAGTATTAATGCTTGAGACAAGCAGTAGTGTCTATGTGTGTGACTCTTTTTTATTACACTTTGGGGAAGGTGAATGTGGAGATTCATTCTCTTCGATTTTATCACTGGATCAAGTTTATGAATTTTTATCTGTGTCACCTTTATGTTATGAATTTGTGCATGTTTTGGGATATTAACCTTTTTTTTTTTTTTCTTTTTTTCTTTTTTTCTTGTGCTGATGGAGCATCTTGAACTTGGATTATGATGGTTTTTGGTTTCAAGTGATTATTGCTTTGTTCTTCATTGATAATCTTGATTTACCACGAATGCTTCCTCTTCCAAGCTGACGTTAACTTTTTGACTGTGTATTTCCTTTTATGCCGTTATGTTAGAACATAAAAAATACTTCAAAAAAATTTGTATTTCTCTTTTCTCTCCCATCAGGCATCTCCCCCTTCTGCCAAATGCCAATTCTCTTTTACAAGTAAGGGGTCACCGTTGCGATAACCTCCAAGTTGAGCCATAGCCGCCAAGTTCAACCACTAGAAAATCAAATATTGTTTCCATCAATTTATTTTAACTTAAAGTACAGAAAACTTGTTATAAAGTTTGATTTTTCACCTAAATTATAAGAATGAATGAAAGATAAGGTCTAGTACATTATAGGAGTGAATGAAGTATAAGATCAGGGGTGAAGGTCTTCAAGAAGAAGGTGAACCTGGAGTGGGACGAAATTTTCAGTTCACGCAATACCAATAAAAGTGAAAGGAAAGCAACCCTTTGACCAGAGGAGAAGAATATTTGAATGAATCAAGAATTTAGATAGGTTTTGATAAGGGGCAAAAAAGGAGATGCACAAGCCAAAAAATTGAGATTAGCGTGGAAGGGGAGGAAACTCCCGTGGCAGTAACAATTATTGGCGGTTTGTGCAATGTTATATCATGTTATATATATATTTTTACCAGGTCTACACGTGCACATGCATTAAATAAAAAGATTAAATAAAACAACATCAAAACCATTAATATTTCATTATGTGAAGTCCAAGAAAAAAGCTTTTTTGGTAGTAACAGAGAGGTTTTTTTATTCTTTTTTTCTCTTAAATCAATATTTTAACTTCTTAGTAATTTTTATCAGTTGGTCAAGCCGGTGTATGTTTAGTGATTTTATCAAATGGCCAAGCCTACAAATACATAGTAATAGAGAATTATGGGATAAAAGAGTTAGAATTTGTGATTGGGGAGATAAGGTTGGGGATAAGAAGAAAGGGATAAAAGACCTCACTCCATTAAATTATCTTATAATTCAAATTATTTACACGTTAAACTTAAATCAGTACAAAGTCAAATCTTAATTAGTGGTTAATTAAATTATTTATACTTGTTTTATTATCATGGTTAATTAAATTTATTTTTACAGTTTCTTTTGGGAAAAAGCCATTATAAGCATGTAAAATTCAAGTTAATTTTTACTTTTTAAAAATATATTGATATATATTTTCCCTAATCATAATATGCTTATTTTAAACCTTTATCAATTAAATTTTTCCAAAAGTTTTTATTTAATTTTATTTTATGTATATACCATATTAATTATTTTGCTTGAACATGTTTTATAGTCTAGGGTGGTAATTTTTCTTTTAAAATGATTTAATAGATATACACATCAATATTAAAAATTGAAGGTTGATTTTTGAGCTGATCATAAGTAAATATCTATGCCACATAGACAATAAACCTTTCAATTTCTATATTACATAGATCACAATCTATATTTTTGAGATGCTTTAAACCATTTGAAAAATAGTAGTTGTTTTTTTTTTTTTTTTTTTTTTTAATAAATAAACTATACCATGCATAAGCATCTTCAAATAACTGCCCCTTAAAGGAATAGCTTTCTTTCTTTGAATGGCCTGTAGTGAGTCATCACTTTCCACTTCAAATCACGAGAAAAATCCAAATCCAAACATAAAAACATAAACCATAGATCCAGGACATGAGACTTGATCAGTATATCCAGTGGAGTTAAAGGTAAAGGAAAAACTTTCTTAACCATTGCTGCCAATAGAAGACCATATATCACTACCCTGCATTGCAACTTTCATACCTAGCCCTCCTCGATATTCATTGACCTTCAAAACACCCGTTTGTGTTTTTATGGAAATGGAGGATTTGAATTTTGAATTTTTGCAAGAGGAATTTTAATTACCATTAGACTAGCTATATATCCGTGTGGATTTGTACGATGATCTATTCAAGGGAGATTTTAACATCAAAGATAATGGGATCTAGAACTTGAAATTATCATTAGTGGTCATATTCTCATTTGCTTTCCTTCCGAAAGAAAATAATCTATTCATCTGGAACTTATTAATAATATATTTTAATTATATATTTGAGATTTTGATTCAAGCGGAAAGGAATTAATCCAACTATTAGGGCTTATTATTATTATTATTTTCACTCAGATTGCCTACTTACATGTGCTAGCCTTATTCAGCAGTCAATCAATTATGGACGTTTGACGGCCTCTAAATAAGCAGGTAATTAATCGTGCGAATTTCAAATGATATATCAGAGCTTTCTTTTTGGTTTTTTAATAGTGGATTGTACCAATGCGCCATTAGGAGTGACGGAACTTGGGAAAGTTATATATATATATATATATATATATATATATATGTAAAAGGAAAAAGAATGGAGTGTAGTACTATATAATAAAATTTTAAAAAAATAAATATACAGCAGTTATTAATTTCATAACCAATTAATTAGTAATCAAAAAGCTAAAGCTCTTAAAGTTTGAATATTAATATTACTCACTTATTTGTTTTATAGCAAGTATTGTTAGCAATTTTATCAAAAAGAGAAAAAAAAGAAAAAAAGAAAAAAAGAAATATACATTTAACAATATCGGTGAGTGAAAATTTTATTTAGACCCTTTAATTTTTCTAATTCCACTTAGACTTATACTTTTATACTTTTGAACAACATATTTAAATCTTTATTTATCATTTTTTTTCAATTAATTTTCATCGTTAAAAAGCATGACTGTAAGTACAGTAAATGAAAATGTCTAAATGAAATTTAGACTATTGGTGACTGCTTTATTAACTTTTTAAAAGTATATTACACTATACAATAAGGATTTGAACTTTTGAAAAACTAATAAATGATGAGGAATTTATTTTTGTTCTGTCTTGTTAAAATAACAATCCAAAACTCTTTGAAAACTGATCAAGCCAGGAACTAAAATAAAATTTTGTTTTATATTAATTTATTTGAGATTCTTGTAATGCTTATATCAATTTAGAGATTTTTTTTCCTCATATAAATAATTTTATTATATTTGTTTGCTATTAATTTCGTTTCACTCTTCTCTTCTTTTCCATTTTATTTTCCTTTCTTCTTTTGTTCTAACTTCTAACTACAGATGACCTTTCTTAATTGATTCTTGATAATAAGTCAAACCATTATTGAAAATTGTTTTCAGAAATTCAGACAAATTTCACACGTACATAATCAAGAACAAAGTGCGATAAGGAAAGCGAATTGAAGGCATTTGATGTATCAAAAAAAGCGGTATGAAGGGACTTGTGGATGATGGAGTGCAAAAAATCACAAGGGTATTCGTCCATGACCAAAACAAGATCGAAGTTGTACATTCTTATGGAGACTCTGAATTCTCTATTCCTGTAATAAACTTGGAAGGCATAACTGAGATTGCGAATTTACGCAACGATATAGTAAAGAAAATTGAAGATGCAAGTGAGAAAATGGGGCTTTTTTAAGGTTGTGAACCATGGAATTCCCTTGAGCATTTTGGGTGTATGATTGAAGGGTTATGTAGATTTCATGAGCAAGATAATGAGGTCAAGAAGGAGTTCTACTCTGGTGATGTATCAAAAAGCATCACATATCACACCAAGTTTGGTTTCGACCAGGCGCCAGCTGCTAATTGGAGGGATTATATTAATTGTACTATGGCTCCTACTCCACTTGATCCTCAAGAGTTGCCTCGAGTATATACACAGATATACTTGCGAGGAAAACAAATTTATATATAAATAGTTACGTTTCTTATCAGGTCGATAAATTAATATTATAATGTTTTGGATTTTCTTAACTCGGCTACTCCTACATATCTTTCAAAAGAAAATTTAAAGAGTTGGTAAATAATCTTTAGTTTAAATCATCATTTCATTTAACAGCTAGAAGATTGACTATATGCATAAAATGAACTAAATTTCTTTATAATTTTTTTTTTTAATTTTTTCCTTTTTGGGTTTAAATGAGAAAATAAACTTGCAAAGTATATAATGTTAGAGACAGAGCAAGCGGACCAAATAAAGAGAATGGGGCTCACACTGTTAATTCACCTTATAATTATAATTGGGGGAATTTGGCCCAATGCCCCATAAGGATGAGCTTCACGATTTTTACCTCTTCATTTGGTATCTTTTTTTTTTTCCACCCTTTCAATTTTTGATAATCCCAAAATACCCTTATATCCAAATTAAATATTTTTACTTTTTTTATTTTATGTTATTTCTTTTTTTTCTTCACCCGACTGTTCTCTTCTCCTTCATCACCCTTCCCCACAGTTGGCTCAGCTCTTCTCATTCATCAAGCTCATCTCTTCTCATTCATCAAGCTTTCTTCACTTAGTTGCCCTTTGGCCAAACAGCCCCGTTTCGTCTCTTCGGTCACCAAAATTCCATACAAAGAAATTGATGGTTTGGAATTCGAAATTAGTGTATTGTGAAGAAGGAGGACGTGGATTTGTATATGAAGCTCAAGGGTGGTACTGCATGGCGGAAGCAGATGCCCAAGCTTTCTGTTTCACTTGGCCTCTCTGATAAAATGCCTGGTCTATTTGCTTCATTTTTCCTTTGACTTTTCGATTTGAGTGGTTTCTAGGGGTTTTTTAAAACGTTTGTGGGGTGTGTTTTTTTTTTTTTTTTTTGATTGCTTTTGGGATAAGTTGGAATCGAAATTAGGTTTTTTTTTTTTTTTTTTTTTTGCTATTTCTGTAATTTTTTTCCTCATGCTTTTGTAATTTTTGTTTTAGGTAGTGTTCGGTGTGCAATTTGGCTGTTCGATAATGGAAATCGGCAAGGATTCGGGAATGGAGGATGGGGATTTTGTGGTGGAGACTTGCATTACACGTACTCTACCCCCGACATTGACGTTTGAGAAGGGATTAGAGAGTATCAAAGATGCTGTGGGGAAGTTGAAGCTGAATCCTCCATCTACCTCCAATGGGTTCTTTCAGTTTCAGGTACTAAAAAATTCCGTAAGACTTTGCTGTTTTGATACTATGTCATTTTGTTTGGTTTTCATTTCATATGTGATTATGTGAGGATTTCTAAAGGTCGCTGTGCCTTCCAGTGCGAAAGCTTTGGATTGGTTTGCCTGTCAGTCAGAGTCTTATGAGGTTTTCCCTCTGTTTTTATGTCGAAGGAAACAGAAAATCCTAATTGTAAATCGCTTTATGTGAATGAAACCGTTGGAATTTTTGGAATTGGGTCTACTGTTCACTTTTCACGGAGTTCTTCTTCTATCTCAGGAGAGAAGACAACGACCAAAAGGTTTAGATTCTCGTATCTCTTATTTCTCAATCATCAAAAGCGTCTCTTATGATGATTTAAGGGTTGCATTTGGTTTTTGTTGTTTGTTGTCTGTTGTTCATTATATATATATATATATGTAAAAGTAATTTTAACTTTATTAGGACAAGAGTTCATTTTTTCCTATTGAGCTTGATTGCTGAACTGGTTAAAGTTGGGGATTTGTAATACAGTTTCGTAACTCCAAAATAGAAAAGATTGCCCTTTGAATAGTTAGTCTGAAAGATGGATGTTTCAAACTTCTATTTGGAGGGTCATGGACAATTTTAGAGCTATTGAGACTTACGGCTTACCCTATTAAGGTGCAGGAGGTTATCTAATCATTTTTTTAAGTGGCTTTAGGCTAATGAGTGGAATATGTGTTGAATAAGAACCTAAGATTTGTTTGGTATTTTGTTGAAAGGTCTATTTGGAAAATGACAAGGCAGAAATGAAATTGAATATTAACGTGAACTCTTCATTGGCAATTATGTAAGGAATATTTCGACATTAAGCTAAAGGCTCTAAAACATTTTATGAAATTTAGAATAATTTTGTCCATTTATTGGAAATTTGTGGTTGGTATGAAAAATTGATTAAGTAATGATGGTTAGTTGCTTATGGTTATGCATCTAATAATGATGCAAAATCTATTACTGTAACACCCCGTCCCAAAGTACAACAGAAATTTTCCAACTTTGACCGAGGCGGATTGTTTGATCGTTGACTTTGACTGTTGGCCGTTGACCGAATGGGTCAAATGTTGACTTTTGACTCGGATGGAATTCTAGGTTGACTGAGGTATCGTTACGAAATACACGTTGGCACGAGTTCGTAGACTAGTAGCACGTTGAAAATAGAGCTACGGTTTGAAAGTTATAGGCAAAACAAGTTGAGGTTCAAACTGTCCAAAATATGTCTGGAGTTGACCTTTATGGTTGTAGAATTTTGCTTTGACTTTCATATGGTTGTAAAGTACTCGTCGATACGAGTTTATAGACTAGTGGCACGCTTAAATTGGACATCTGGTTAAAAAGTTATGGACGTGTGAAGTTTTCCGACTACTATAATATTTTAATATTTTTGAATCGATGAACAGTGAAACACCACATGTCGACATCTGAGAGGTCTACGTGGGTGAACAGTGTCACCCACGGTGGCTTTTACTTTGGCAAAACAACGGTGGAATGAGAGAGAGCTAGAGAGAGAAACGACCGGCCACCACCGATTGGCCACCGTCCGGCCACCGGAGGGCCACACACGCCGGCCAAGCAAGGGCGCCTCTCCATTTCTGACCGGCCACCCAAATCTCACGGCCAACCGACCGACGACGAGCCCGGATCGAAACGTTTTCCGGTGACGGTGAATTTTTCCCCTCCACCACTGGCCACTGCCGTTTGACCCATTTCCGACCATTTTTAGGCCACACGGGCCAGTCACCCCTCACCACCTCCTCATTTCCGGCCAGCCCACCAAATTTCACGGCCACCGGACCTCCGACGAGCCAGGATCGGAGTATTTTTCGACGAGGGGCCGAAAGCCTTCAAACCCAGATCTCTTCGCCGTCTGGCCTCCGTTTGACTCACCGCCGGTCCCGTTGGAGCCCTCTCCCCTCGATCTACAAAAACCCCAAAAATCTCAGCCATCGGCCACTGGACGCGCCACCGCTGGCGATGGTTGTTGGTGACTGCGGCGGCTCGCCAGAAAATCCAGTTCCGGCAAGTACCCAATCCCGTCTCCGATCCCTCTCCACTAATTCTGACCTCCTGAATCCAAATCCAGTGTCCTTTTCCTCCAATTCGCGACGGTTTGGGAGAATCAAGGCTCTAAAGGCTGAAAGCTTTCCGACGAGATTCCGACCACCTCAGGTCCGATCTCCGGGAAGTAAGACTGGATTCGTGATCCTCGTCACTCAAGCTTCGATTCGGTATATTATTTGTCAATTTTGGTTAACATTTGTGTTTAACCCCCTGGGTACCGGGTATATTATTTACCCAAATAAAATATTAATTTATTTGAGTTGTGTAATATTGTTGTTTTAGGAGCACGGATGCATCGTGGAATTGATCCCATGGAGGATCTTGGTTTAATTGCGTGCTACAGGTGAGTGACCCACCTTCAAATTAATTTCGGGAATTAAATTTGTGAATATTTTGTGTGAATTGAATATTTATATTCTATGTGTCAAATATTTAGTGGATTTATATGTGGAAATTTTGATGCCCATATTTGAATAAATTAAATCATATTTTGATTTTTGACAAATTATGGAAATTTGGATTTTATGGAAATTTGATATATAAAGGCATTGTGATTTTGATATTAATTGATTTATTATGAAAATTATTGGTGGATTTATTTTGATTAAAGAAAATATGCATTATATAAATTTATGCAATGTGGAAATTATTTTATGGTATTGAGGATTGTGGAATTCAATTATATATGAAATTCTTGTGGTTTTAATATTATTTTTGGGCATGATTTGATTTTTAAATATTTCAAGGAAAATATTTGTTTAAGTTGGTGGTTTCAATTTTTATAATTATGCCCATGGAACATTATGTGATTTAATTTATTATATTTCAGAAATATTTATGCCATTGGAAAATTTGAATATTTAAATTGGTGGAATTGAGAGCTGGTGGATTTGAAAATTATGGTATTTATGCGATGAACTTATGACGATGATTATAAAGGAATTGTGAAAAATTTACGGGTTTAATTGGATGGAATAAACCCGGTATGTTTATGGAAAATTTGAAATTTTGAGATGTATTAATTTTATGATTTTTAGATGCACCATACACGTACTGGTGTTCTGTGTATATGGATGTGATTAGTGCGCATATGGATGTGATTAGCGCGCAGGTGGGTGTGAGTAGCGTGCAGGTGATTTATGGGGTTGTCCTGTGTTTGCCATCGGATGAGGGTAGGCCGCCCCTCCATGGCCGGGACACCTGTTTGCAGAGGCGCGGTGGGACGCCATGCGACCGTATGCCGGTTTCTCTCTATAATCTCCTGTCTGGCGATATCTCGAGACGCTGGGTACTGTTGGCGCCACTGGTATATAGTGGGTGCATCAAGTGATTTTCAGAACTTGGATTTCAAAAATAAATACTTTGAAATTGTATTCAAATTAAGAACATATTTAATGTTGGTTTTATTGTTAATTTCAATGGAGGTTTTAAATTGACTTAATTTTTTCCCTTTACTTAATTCTTCAAGAAATTTATTTATTTCATTATAAATTCTGAATGCTTGAATTATTATATTTTATTTGGTATTTAATTGAATAATTGACTCTTTGGTTTTCGGGGAATATGAATAACGGATTTTGTGAAAATGTTTTAAAAGGGAAATTTTTCCAACCGAGAGAATCGTAAGGGTTTTGAGAGAAATTATTATTTCCAATTAATTATTATTTATCTACTTAGTTATCATGGTATTATAATTGTATAGTAGATAGGGTCACTCACTGAGATGATTAGCATCTCATATTTTTAAGTTCTGTTCCCCTAGGTCCAGGTTGGAAGACGTTGATCGTCCGGGACGAGCCCGAAATCTCAGTTCATTGCCGAAAGTCCAAGAAGCATTTCTTCCCTTTTTCCTCTTCATCTTATATTGCTTCTTTATCTAACGTTGTATTAATTCCACATTTATTTGTATAATGCTCTGTATACTGTATCGGACATTTATGTATTCATTATGCACTGAGTTACTGTTATTCATTTGGAGTGCTGTAAATTTGTGAAATCAAATTGTAGTAATATGGGAGGAATAAGGGGACAATTATAGAAGTGTATTTTCAGTGCAGGAAATTTTTGGTTAGTCCTAACCTTAGGGGAGGTGCTGTCGGATTTTCTGTTGGAAGGTTCGGTGGTATTTCCCTGGGATCAGGGCTTGTCTAGGGTTCTGATGAGGAATTTTGGATGGGTCCTGACAGTTGCCCTTAAGATTCCTGCGTATTTGATAATTTGCATTTGGTATTGCAAATATGATGCATACTGTAATGGCAATTTTTTTATCTGCATTTAGGTGTACGTTGTTTTGCATAGATACTTGGGTCTTTTAGATTTGTATGAATCTTCTTCCTTGATAGCTCTAAAAATGGTAGCTAGATGCTATTAAATTTAAGTAATGTTTATGGTTTCTCCATAGATAGAACAAATGAGCTCTTGCAAAATAAAAGTAAAACTTCGACTGTTCATTAGTCACGGTTTTGCATGTGATACTTATTTAATTTATTGCTTTACATAGTTGCATCTGATAGTTATTTAATGTATGTATTTGCTATACTTAGTTGCCTGGTGCCATTGCTTATCTGCCACCAGTTCCGTATAAATTATGATTGGTTGACGCATTGAATGATGATAGTTAAAGAGGAAATGAAAAATGTGTTTAATATGTATTATTATTATTGGTGTATATATATATATATATATAATTTTTTTTACTAGATATGACTTTCTGGAATAGACAAAGATGGGAGGAAAAAAAAAAAAGACAAATAAGTTTATATATATTGTTAGGAGTTAGAACAACACGTTATTTGTTATAGTTTCACTAGATAAGTTGGGACTTAATAAAGGATGAGCAAGGTGTCTCTGTGTTTGTCTGCCATGCTTCATTGGCTATGCTTAGTCGGTGCTTTACTAAAATCCATTTAATGGTGAAGCAATAATAGAGTTTCATTCATCTCAATCTCTCAATATAAACGACAAATCTTTGAGAGTATTGAAAACCTAAGAAGTAGAGAGAGAGGCTGTTGAAGAATGTGGTTTACTATGAGAATTGCCCAGGTTGTAAGGTGGAACAGTATAAAGAGATACAACGTGGTTTACCAATTCGAGGCCTTCTTTTTATTACCGTAATTATGTTGTGTAATGGTATGCTTTTTCTTATTCTTCTACTGTTTGTTATTTATTTATTTTTATTAATTTTTGGTTATTGGCATTCCAAAGCATTGTTGAATGTTGATCATGTTGATGTTTTGTTTGATTTGTTGCATCTGTAATGTGTATTTTGTTCTCTGCTACATGTTTTGATGCTGGACTTTGGAAGGTTGGCAAAGGTTGACAAGGAAGTAGCAAAAGAGTTTGATGGAAAACATTTTCACATTCTTCCTTCTTCTTGACACTCTGTTTTTGATAGACATGCTTAGAAGTAGGATTGAATGAAGATCTAACAAACATCTTTAACTTTAATTCAGTTTTTTTAACCATTTTGAAGTCCGACTTATAGCCTTGTTTCTTCTTCTTCTTCTTCATTCTTCTTAATTTTTTTTTTCAAGTTATTTTATTTTATCCGTAAATAGATTAGACATTTATTATTGCCTTTTGTTTTCCTTTTCAAACAGAATTTAGTTGTGCATCACACTGATAATTTTCATCATTTGGTACTTTTTACTTGGATTAGTCTTATTTATACCATGTTTTTATAGAATTTGTTTAAGAAATGATCTCTTCTTCATTTCTTGCTTGAATCACACATGTCCGAGACCACTTGTATGATGTATGATCTATATTATTTTCTCAGCATATTAGTTGTTTATGACTGACTATCTTTCTCAATTTGTTTGCAGTGCTGCCAATAGCCTCTCTCTTTCCATTCCTTTATTTCATGGTAAGTGTGTATTTTATTTGTGAGTGTTTTTTCCTTCATTATACTCATTTGTATATAGCTTCCAACATTTATAGCATTTTCCATGCCATTGATGGAATTTTTTCACTGTTATTTGAATTTAACATGCTTACAAGTTTTAAGGTGTTACTTGACATGGAAATGTTTCCTGTGTTACTTTTAATTATATCTTATGTTATTTGTCTTGCCTTTAGGAAATTCATAGAATGTATCTGCGGACATCCTTTTAGCATATTTTTCTGACTCTTTTAGTTCCTGAATATGTATGAAATTAGATATTATTTTTTGAAACGAATTTGGGTGAATGCCCCTATTTTGAAAGCTTTAATGAAAAATACTACCCCTTGTGTTAATATGTATATATGTTAATGAAATATACCTTCTCCCTTTTAAAATTTTTTATCTACCCTCTTATACCTATTTTATCCTTGAAAAAAAATAAAAATGACTTGAGTGTCTTTTTTTAATATTTATATTTTTCTGGCAGTCTGGATTAATATTCGTTGAAGGTTGGCCATCTACTCAATGTATTGATTGAAATTGGTGTTTTTTTTGCTGTTTTGGAGATTTGGGCATCCTTTAGCAAATCAGTCTATGAGATTGGCTTTTGGTTCTATACAATTCATAGAGAGCAAAGGATATTACTGGGTATGAGCTATTGCCTCAATTGTTAGATTTGAACCTTTATACTTCTTTATGAATACTCTAGGTATTTAATTATTTTCTTTGAAACTTGTATGCTAAATATTGTAACTAACTGCAGATATTTCGTTTGATTTCATCCAAGTATCAAATCGGTCTCCGTTTTAGTGGAGGTGCCCCGCATGCTTTTAATGCTATCACTAAAGTTTGGCATTATACCAATTGTGGTGCTAGTTGGTGTTTGAGATTTTGACATTGATGGGGAACATTGGGTCAATTCGGGATTGATACCAACAGAGCCTTTTATAGGAGCTGTAATATTCTCTAGTTTTTATTCATAAAACACTTGTACAATTTTCTCTTTCTAATTCAGATTTAGTTTTTAGTTTTTGTACATGATTCTCGTGTCAAGATGATGTGTAAGGACCCAATTTCATTATTAAATTTTCCATATTATTTGAGATGTGAAAAAGCAATAAATAAGAAGGATGAGAATTTAAATGGATGGTAATTGAGTTCTCAAATATTGGCTCTCTAGTTTCTGACCATTTGAACTTGTTTGAATGGTATGCATTGAAATGTAGTTAGTTTTAGATTGTAGACTATTCCCAGCTTGCAAGCTTCTTCCAATCACTTTTAAAATGCAGCTTTATGGTAGTATGTCCAAACAAGAGTTGTCAGGAGGGAATTAATTGTGCACTTGTGGAAAATATTTAAATAAATGGATATGAAAGTGTAGAATAAATGTAACAGTCTCCCATTTCTCACCTACCCTCATTTCTCATTAACTGTCGAATAAAGTGGAAAATATTCAAACAAATTTTTTCATTTCTCATCTACCCTCATTTACTTCTATCCTTCTCTCTTATTCTCCCTTCTACCACATTGTAGAAAACATAATACCACCTTCAGTTCAGTTCACTCTTCCTGCATACCCCAAACCTTTTGTGATAACAACAAGACTGAAAATCTTCATTGTGGAGCCCATAGACTTCAAAAGGGTGTAATTAAATTGTATGTTTGTGTGGATCAGAGTTAAAAAATTTTTGGTATGTGTATACATATATATATATATATAAATATATGTACAGATATGTATACATTTTTCCTTTATATTGGATTCATTGTTTGTCGCGTTTTGACATGATATATAAGTGCAAGTTCTATGTTGGTGCTATTTTATGTAAAACAATCCATAAATGGTTCAGAAATTTCCATTTGAAAATTACAACCTTTGTTTGTTACATACGGTCCATCAGTAATTACGAAACACTTGCTTGTTGGAAAATTTAACGGCGGTTCCATCGGAATATTTAATTTTTCTATTTTCTAAAAGCAAACCGATTGGACAATTGAATTTTTCCACTTTGATAATGTTATTGTATACGAATGACATGCTAAATGTAACTATATTTATGATGTTGAACAAAATAATCCACAGAACACCACATTGTCAACATTGCATCCATTCAAGCTAACGTTATGTTATGATTTAGCACATGTACCACAAACTTGACATCTTAATCTACTTGATCCACTATATCTGTCAAGAATAGCTATTCTACTAGAAGTTAATATGCAACATTTAAACATAATTGTTTGGCTTATTTTCTGTACTTATTTACTGAAAATGCATTTGTATTTTTTCATTACTTTTGCTCTAGGATTATAGTTAAACCTTCCAGCAAAGATTCTACGATTGCAATTATTTTTAGTCATACGACCTCATGAATTACCACAAGCTTGTGACAAGGAGATACTTATTATGTTTTGAATTGGTAAAACCTTTGTGCTCAATGTCATAAATTTTAATTCTACTGTTCTATGATGGAATATGGAGTGTATGTTCTAAAGGTACTTGGAGATACCAACGTCAAAGAATGAAGATTATACATATCAAAAGGAATTGTACGTTGGCAGAACTTGAAGATGTTATCTACAATGCTCTCAACTTAGATTCTACACAACATAAATTAATCTTCAAGTTCATATACCATGTGTGTTTGTCATGTGAGCCGTACGTTGTGGAAAATGAGGAAGACCTACAAAGTTTTATAGAAGAGTATAGTTCACACAGACCTACAAAGTTTTATAGAAGAGTATAGTTCACATAAATCTCCACTTATTGTTGATGTGTTATCTAGGGTTCCACAGAGTATTAATACTGCTGGATGTGTTGTGAATAGGATACGTACAAGTTCAGGATTTATGACTATTGCCCCACTATCTGCAGTTCCAGAGATAGCTATATGTACCATTATGGTAATCACATTTTACCAATTTTAGGCCCCCACAGGTCCCCTAATGTGTATTAAATGGAAACAAATGCAAAATATATATTCTTAAATGATCCGAAGGAGAGAAAACCTAAAAATCTCTGAAAAAGTTCTCAAATTGGAAAAAAAAAATATGTTAACTGTAGACTTTCGGTAATTACCGATGAAACCTGTGGTAATCAATTTATACTTTCTGGAAAAATTACCGTAGGTTTCATCAGTAATTACCGAAACCCCTATGGTAATGTGGTTTTATTAATTTTTTGGCCCCCAAAAATCCCCTAATGTGTGTTAAATGCAACAACATGCAAAATATTGATTCTTCAATGATCCTAATGAGAAAAAACCCTAAAAGTTCAGAAAAAGTTATCAAAGTGTAAAAATTTTCCAAACTGTTGGGGTTTTTTCTCCTTAGGATCATTGAATAATCTAAATTTTGCATGTTTTTGCATTTAGCACACATTAGGGTACTTGTGGGGGCCAAAAAATTGGTAAAATGTGATTACCATAGGGGTTTCAGTAATTACCGATGAAACTTATGGTAATTTTTCCAGAAGGTATAAATTGATTACCATAGGTTTTATCGGTAATTACCGACGGCCTACAATAATCGTATTTTTTTTGCCAATTTGAGAACTTTTTCTGAAATTTTGGGGTTTTCTCTCCTTAGGATAATTTAAGAATCCATATATTGCATTTGTTTGCATTTAACACATATTAGGGGACTTATGGGGTCCAAAAAATTGGTAAAATGTGATTACCATAGGGGTTACGGTAATTACGGATGAAACCTACGGTAATTTTTCCAGAAAGTATAAGTTGATTACCGTAGGTTTCATCGGTAATTACCGACGGCTACAGTAATCGTATTTTTTTTTTGGCCAATTTGAGAACTTTTTCCGAACTTTTGGGGTTTTTTCTCCTTAGGATCATTGAAGAATCCATATTATGCATGTTTTTGCATTTAGCACACATTAGGGGACTTGTGGGGCCCAAAAAATTGGTAAAATGTGATTACCATAGGGGTTTCGGTAATTACCGATGAAACCTATGGTAATTTTTCTAGAAAGTATAAATTGATTACTGTAGGTTTCATCGGTAATTAATGAATGTCCACAGTAATCATATTTTTTTGGCCAATTTGAGAACTTTTTCAGACATTTTTGGGTTTTTTGTCCTTAGGATCAATTAAGAATCTATATTTTGCATTTTTTTGCATTTAACACACATTAGGGGACTTGTGGGGCCCAAAAATTTGGTAAAATGTGATTACCATAGGGGTTTCGGTAATTACCGATGAACCCTACGGTAATTTTTCCAGAAAGTATAAATTGATTACAGTAGGTTTCATCGATAATTACTGAAGGTCCATAGTAATCATATTTTTTTTTTGCCAATTTGAGATCGTTTTCAGAGATTTTGGGGTTTTCTCTCCTTAGGATCATTTAAGATCCATATATTGCATGTTCTTTAATTTAACACACATTAGGGGACTTGTGGGGGCCAAAAAATTGGTAAAATGTGATTTCCAAGGGGGTTCGGTAATTACCGATGAAACCTATGGTAATGTTTCCAGCAAGTATAGATTGATTACCGCAGTTTTCATTGGTAATTACCGAAGGCCTACAATAATCAATTTTTTGGCCAATTTGAGAACTTTTTCAGAACTTTTGGGGTTTTGTCTCCTTTGGATCATTTAAGTATCCATATTTTGCACGTTATTGCATTTAACACACATTAGGGGACTTGTGAGGGCCATAACATTGGTAAAATATGATTACCACTCGCGTTTCGGTAATTACCGATGAAACCTATGGTAATTAATTTTTTTGGCCAATTGGAGGATGTTTTCGGAACATTTGGGGTTTTTCTGTTTGGGAGCGTTGATGAATGTATATTTTGCATGTTGTTGCCAAAAACATCCATTAGCTGAGTCTTTGGAGTTAAAAATTATGTGAACTGATATTTCCAAAAGCGTATCGGTAATTACCAATGATGAATCGGGAATTATCGATGCACCATCGGTAATCATCTTTGCTTTAATTTTTATCACAACCGAGGGTCTTCTTTTCTCTTTTTTTTTTTTTTTGGGTCAACAGTTATCATTACTAAGGCTAGGTTCAGTATATTAAGATAACATTAGTACAGGGTGTCATAACACTAAACAGACAATCTACATTGAAAGTTTATTAAAGTACAAATCAACAGCATATTTTTTTTTCTAAAAAACCTAATGTCTTCTAGGCCAAATGAAAGATTCTCCTCACTGCTCTTGTATTCAATAAATTTCAAAGCGTAGACGCCACAATCACCTCTGCAGAATAGCATTAATGATTAGCATTAATGAAAACCAACCACGTGTATTTCCACACGTAAGCACAATAAAATAGTAGCAATGGAAGTGGTTTGAAATGACAACACATTCATACCCATTATCTTGGCGGGGTGCATCTTTGATCATGGTCATCGTGAATGGCTCTAAAGTGGGAGGCACATCTGGATTCTTCTCATAATATCCCCCATCCCTCAATAGGTAAGACAGCATATACGTAAGGCATTTCGTATTGTTCAACTCTTTATTTTGGACATATTTATTTCCCTTATTTGGATCGTATAAATCAATATGTCAGGCCTTCAAGTCCACACATGTTGCCAACCAATGGGCGCCTCCATTTTTGACAAGGATGTACACCTGCAAATTAGAACATAACCTCATTATCCATAAATTGGGAAACTTAGTGAGAATTTTTTTAAATATATGTAGGGACTTACATAATCACATCTCCGCCACGGCATGCTAGGTTTGGGTGACTTCCCACGCACATTGCTACGAAGTGTCGAATCACATAAATATGTGCTTCGAGATGCCCCCCATATGGGATAACGCCCTTTGATGGGTGACTGCCAAATAATGAAATAGGTACAATATAAAATGTCATCAATATAACATTAAGCAACGCAGTAACATCCTATCATCTTACCTAAAATAACACATCTAATATGGCATAGGTGTGGGTGAACATCTTCTCATTCTCAAACCGCCTTTTTTGTATGAAGTACAGAATAATGTCAATATGCTGCAAAACCACATTAAAGGAAATAAATAACAAGTTCGAGGTGATAAATAAAACATCATTCCAAATGTAGGAACACAATGATTTTACATGAAAATAAAGTATATAACTTACATCGAAATTCAACCATCCTTCAGAGGTAAGTCGCTCAGCAAAAAATTTCTTCCCCACTGTCAAATAAGATGTGCACACGGTTGCTTCGTTCGGTGCCACCCTATACCACTCATTGAATGCCCTCTCTTTCGATGCATAAATATGTCAATTAAGATTAAATTTGACCTTCTTACACGGGTTGGTGTAAGGAGAGATGATGTGATGTGACTGGTGGTAAACTCTTCCGTATCGGCTTGTATCACCAATGTTATACGTCCAATCCTCCACCTAAATCTCAGCTGATTGGTCATGATGTGGACTGTCAGCTGAAGCACTGATATCCCACCCCAAATGCAAAGGCCGATATGGCACCAAGGCCCAGGAATCCTCCACATAGGGTCCTCCAGGTACGATAGGCTGAAACGGTGTAGTACAATCATCATCCTCCTTCCTACCATTGGAACCGTCTATGGGTGCATCAAATTCTTTGGCTTGCTCTCCAAATGACAGTGCCACAGGGGATGATGGTCACACCGAAGATGACGGTGAATGGCTGTGCATATGATGTTCGGCCTGCAAAATAAAATGGTTATTTTGCAGTTCCCAAACCCTAACAACAAATAATTACTGAATTACAATATATAATTTAATAATGCTGAAACCCTAAAGTGTACTAAGTTGTCTAAATGATACCTAATGCTTTTGTTGGTCAATAACAGAACTAAGCATCTTCCTTAACGATGCCATCTCTTTATTTAATTCATCAAATTTTGGCTCCAAGCAAGCACGCTAATCAATATCAATATCCAAAACATAAGTCAATATATATTAGTACAACATATGAAATACAAATTTTTATGCAAGTAATAATTACATACCCTGAAATTAGCATATGGAGGGCCACTAGAATGCTCCTTAGCATTGGACACATCTTTAGCTCCCACGGTGGCTATCGGTAATACAAGTGGTGGTGCTGTATAGCGAACTTCATGTATGTTCACCGCTATTGTTCGCTAGTAATCCATAGTCTTCTCCTCATCGGTAGCATCTAACCTCCAGTGCACATCATACTACATGAAATGAAGAAAGGAAAAAAAAAGTAAATTTGGAAACTAACTTTGGTAATGTAACTTGAATGTAGTCGTACCATGTAGTCTAAAAAAATTTGCCTTACATTGCTATTTGAGGTGAACCAATTATGGACAGCAAAATGGTTTGGTTGACTTGGTTACCAAAATCAGGGATTGGTTCAAACCCCCACAACTACAAAATATAAATTATAGGTTATTAAATATAATTTTCAAGTAAACGCTACATGTATTAATTATATTACCGTACCTGAGACACCAATGGAAAACCTTTTAGGTCATATGACTGTGATTTATTCTTTATTGCAAGTCCTCTATACTGGAATGCATTGTGGAATGAGTTGATCATCTCCTTGTAGCTCAGAATGCCCCAAGGGCAGGAATTATATACCTCGATATCAGCAACCAAATCAATGAATTTTCTATTTATTTGAACCCTCGGATCCATTCCAAGTACACCATGAACTAAGAAATATAGTAACGCAATTCTTACAGCATCCTAATCATCCACAAAATGTGTACCCTTTAATATTCGTTCCAGTTCGGGCAGTTTCAAGTCAGTCCTATCATCTAGCAACCTCGTGAGCAGCTCTTTTCCTTTGGAAATTTGTGTATCATACATGGAAGGGTACCTACAAAACTTTAAGTCACTAATGAATGCGAATTCCCACTTCGTAAACCGCACTCCAGATCTGCCGAAGTTAAACTCCAGTACTTCTGGTGTAACACCCCGTCCCAAATTACACCAGAATCCGTGCACGTTGACCGAGGTTGACTGTTGACCGTTGACCAAAGGGGTCAAAAGTTGGGAATTTCGAGTTGACCAGGGTACCGTGGCGAACTGCACGATGCCCCGAGTTCGTAGACTGGTAGCACGTCGAAAACGGAGCTACGGTTTGGAAGTTATGGACGAAACAAGTTGCGGTCCAAACTGTCCAAAGGGTGCCAGAGTTGACTTTTTATTTATGGGGAAATGAGCTTTGACTCGCGCATGGTTGTGAAGTGCTCATCGATACGAGTTCACAGACTAGCGGCACGCTCAAAACAGACATCCGGTTAAAACGTTATGGACGTTTGAAGTTTACCGGATACCGTAATATTTTAATGTTTTTGGGTCGATGAACAGTGAAATGCCACATGTCACACAGGGGTTTTTATTTGTTAAAACTCTCGGGGAAGAGAGAGAAAGAGAGAGAGGAGAGAGAAAGAGAAAGACAGGGACCGCCGGCCACCGGAAGTTTTCCACTGTTCCGACCGAGTTACTGTGCACGCGCCGGCCAGAAAGCTTGCCCTCCCCATTTCCGGCAAAACCTCCAAGTTTCACGGCGAACGGCCGCCGGACGCGCCCGGATTGGACCTCCGATGATCAGCGGCGAGTTTTACCCCTCCACCGCCGGCCACCGCAAATCGACCCACTTCCGGCCATTTCCCGGCCACACGCGCCATACACCCTTGATCCTCTCCTCAAGTCCGGCCGACCCACCAAAAATCACGGCCATCAGACCACCGATGCACCGGAATCGGAGCGTTTTCCGGTGAGGGGCCGGAAATCTTCAAACGGTGATTTCTCCGCCGTCCGACCTCCGTTTTGCTCACCGCCGGTCCCGTTGGGTTGCTCTCCTCATGATCTACAAGTCTGCAAAATTTCACGACCAACGGCCACCGTACGCGCCGCCGCCGGCGACGGTTGCCGGTGACTGCGGCGGCTCGCCGGAAAGTACTGTTCCGGTGAGTACCCAGTTTTCCGGCCGGCTCCAGTCAACTGTGTTCGATCTCCTGAACCCGAATCCGGCTTCCGTTTCTGCCACTTCGCGATGGTTTGGGAGAATTGCGGAGCCGAAACTCGAAAAGCTTTCCGGCGAGATTCCGACCCCGTCGGGTCCGATCACCGGAAAGTAAAACTGAATCCGTGATCCTCATCACGCGAGCTTCGATTCGGTATATAACTCGTAACCCTTAGATATCGTTTGGTGTTCGCTCCCCGGGTATCCATTTGGGAATTACCCGAATAAAATATTAATATTTTTGGTTTGTGCACTGTGGTTGTTTAGGTGCACGCGCGAGTAGTGGAGTTGATCCCGAGGAGGATATTAGTTGATTTGCGTGCTCCAGGTGAGTGACCCACCTTCAAAAATTATTTTGGAAAATTAATTATATTTAATTGGTATTTAAATTATGCTCATGTGGTGTGATTTATTTATGAATTATATTGTGGTTTAATTTATTATGCATGAGCAAGGTGTATTTTGGTAGTATTTGTACATGGTTTTTAAAATTGATTTTTCCGGGCATAATTGGGTTAAATATTTTACGAAAATATTGGTTTGAATTTTATAAATTATGCCCGTGGTATTTTATGGTTGCATCTCGTACTTCGAGAAAATTGTGGTTTGTTGGTTATCAATGTTTCGTACCGGGTTGTTGAATAAAAATATGTGGGATGGTGTTTTGTGAAAATTTGGTATACTTCCCACGGTGGTTTTTGGAAAAACGGTACGGTTGGTTATTTATGTTTATTTTTAGACGCACTCATACAGTATTGGTGTTCTGGTGTATGGTGTATGGACACGTGGTAGCACGCGATTATTATATGGTTTAGCGTGCGGTTATTACTTCACCCGTGAGTTGCCATTGGACCGTGGGCAGGCAAGGTTATTGTTGCGCACAGCCGCCCCCCTCCTTGGCCGGGTTGATGGTTTTAGCAGCGGTACTGTCGGGACGCCGAAGTGACCGTTGCAGGTTTCTCTCTTTAACCCCCCGCCAGTCGGTGCTCGGGACGCTGGGTATCAGAGGGCATCACCGGTATATGGTGTGGTGCGTCGGTGTAAATTGCGAATAATGTTTTAAACCCCAAAGGTGTTCAAAATTATTTATTATAATTTATTACATTTTAATTATATATTTGGGGTGTGTATTTATTTAATTATTGTTTACCAAATGGTTTAATCCCTTGGTTTTCGGGAGGTATGTACATTGAGTTTTGCAAAAAGGTTTTAAAAAGGGAACATTTCAAATGGAGCGATTGGTGAGAGTTTTGAGGGAAATTATTATTTTCCAACCGTTATTATTATTTATTTATTAATTGTTGGTATGTGTTCTATTCCTTAATTGTTATTACTATTATTTTTATTATCACAAAGGTGTTCAGTAGTTCGGGTTACTCACGGAGATGATTAGCATCTCACACTCTTAAATTCCGTTCCCTTAGGTGCAAGTGGTGGTAGACGTTCTTCCGGAGCGAACCAAGTTTTCCGCTGCAGTTGTGTTTCGAGAAGTACTTCTGTACTCTTTCATTTCAGTGTATTATTTCTTTTCAGTCTTGTTGTATTTCTGTTGTTTAGCACTTCGTAAAGCTCTGTATACTATTGGGATACTTTTGTTTAGTTATGCACTGGACGGTTGTTGCTTTTGAGAAGTGCTGAAATTTGTGGAACAATTTGTAGTTTGTGGGAGGAATAAGAGGATGTTTATAGAAGTGTGTTTTCAGTGCAGGTAGTTTGTGGTAAGTAAATCCCTTAGGGGAGGCTCTGCCGGATTTTCCGTTGGAGGGTTTGGTAGGGTTTCCCTGGGATCAGGGCTGTCTAGGGTTCCGGGGAAGGAATTCTGGACGGGTCCTGACATCTGGATTGTTGGACACAACTTGTCTGCAAAGCAGGTGAGCACTAGCTGACCAGAGAACCTAAGGTTCTTCATGTCAAGTAAGTGTCCAAAACATGTTTATCTATACCTTTCTAGCTGCTCACTTGTGAGGACACTTGTAATTACTTTGTTCTCTTCTATTGGATTCCGGAATGAATGTGCCCTAACTTTAAATATATCGACATCCTAAAAGATTCGTTCCTTTGGAGCGTCAATGGGCTGCAAAATGAATTAAATAAATGGAACTGATGTCAAGGATTTAATCATACCCTATTTTTCCACCCTAACTTGATAATAATAATTTCCAACTAAATCTTAAGACACATGGGTTCACATTTTTGCACTAGTGGTAATTACCGATGAAACTATCGGTAATCAACCTACAACGAACTAAAAAAAATTCCGATGGCCTATCGGCAATTACCGATGGCCATCGGGTGAAGTTTTTCTCGAGTTTTCACATTCATGAATAAATACTGACAGATATCTTATCATTTACCATACAAAACAACATAAATGAATATAAAACTTACCATCTCAGATGGGGGAGAGGAAAGTGAAACGTGCCCTCGAAGTTTGGTGCTTTCCATCTTAGCTTTGGATTTCTGCCTTGTAGTTCGTCGATGCTTAGAGTTGGGTGCTGATGTGCTACAACCGCGTCTCCTACTTTCCACCTTCTTACCTCCCTTTTTTGGTTGACCTCGTAAGTTCCTCTTTGGTGCCATTATAAAGTATAACCTACAAATGTACATTGACAACATTAATAAATTTTTATCTACCTTTAACCACATTGTCAACTATGTATACATATATAAATATCCGCAATCCTCAATTTCATACGCTCTCTTCCTAAGGATATTGTGTATGCCATCTACAAAACATTTACTGAACATTTACTGTATAGCAGTGTGTTTACTTCTAAATCTTTCTATCTTCTTCTTCTTCTTTAATTTTTTTTTTCTTTTTTGGGGATAAAGTGTTTGTGTGTTTGCTTCTAGCTAACCATGTACCTAAAATTTTATGCACCAATCTTCTCTCTCTCTCTCTCTCTATATATATATATATATATATACACCTTTAGAAAGTACTAACTCTGGCATTCTCAACTTCAATTCTAATTAATCATAAAGTATTTTTCTCTTATCTCCAAGTACTGATTTCTAGTAATAAATTACCCTAGCAAAAAGGAAGAAGAAAAAACTTAAAAGAAAAAAGAAGGTCCGAAAAGCAACTAAGATTTATAATGCAGCTATAGTCTAAATTGGGGTTTTAATAGAGCAACCACAATTGTGGCCAATTATGATGCTACATGTAGAAGCAGATAAAGTGAAATATTGAAATGACTGGAGAGGAAGTAGTCAATTCACCCAAAATAGAAAAACAAAAAAGTGAAGTATAGAGGTGGAAGACTACATAGAAGCTACGCAACAGACAGATTGTTACAAGCCAATCAAAAGCAGCCCTTAGACTGTATATATACATATCATATTCATGTTATATTTAATTATTTCTTAACATACAATATATGTCTAAAAAATGTGCACAGAAAGTTGCAGACTATAATCTGAACATATAGGTTAAGCTGGACTGCAACATGTCCACCACTTCTATATGAGTATGTCAACTAATGTAGCTACATCTCTTCCCCATACTGCTTGTGTTTAACCTGATTTGGTTATAAAAGCTCAGACCTACCGACACCTATATATGCTATACAAATCATTCACTTTATATTTATTTTATCTGTATAATTAGTTTAGGGTCAAGGATTTATCTGTATATAAATCAAAAAAGAAAAATAATTAGTTTCTTAAGGGTTAAGTACATTTTTATAAAAATTCTTCTTTTCAACCCACAAAAGCAGTTTTCTAGACAGAGTTTGAGTATCATGCACTAGTGAGATAACACCTTTAGCTTTAGGATTTAAACTTCGATCAGGGTAAAAATACTTATATCCCTAAGTTGTAACAAATATAAATATATACATATATTATGTTTTTTTATTACAAACTAACATTATTCTTCATCAAATTCATTGATTTCCCTGCATTCATCCTTTATTTATTTTCCATGCTTAGGGATGTCGATGGAACCCAAAAAAAATTTTTTTTTTTTAAATTTAAAAAAAAATTAAAAACGACGTGCCGTCTGGGTGTCGTTCATCCCAGACGACATGTCGTTCGCTTCATCTTCAACCTTCATCCAGGTTGAACCGAACCCATCTGAACCGGTCCCGATCCAATTTTTGACTCAGTTATTTCTCCCACCTTCGGCCATCGTTTAAGCCCAAACCGGTCCCTTTTTTTACTCTCTTCATTTCCTACTGATACCCAATATCAATCTATCCTAAAACCTAGGTTATAATTACTTCCATACAAAAACCTAAATTTCAAATAAACTTCAAAAATTTCACATTTTTAACCGGTTCTAAACACAAATCAAAAGTTTCAATGTCTCGCATTGTACTAAATTTGTTAGTATTTAACGGTAAGGCAACAAATAAACACAAAAAAAAACCCACACGTGTCCACGGCAAGGTAACAAATAAACACAAAAACAAATCCACATCGGTCATGGCAAGGCAAAAAATTAACACAAAAACAAACCCACACCGGTCCATGGCAACAAATAAACAAAAATATTGAAACAATGACCTCGGAGATAGCTGTTCAAGGGTGCTGAGATGAGATGAAGTTTTGTTTTTTTGTTTTTTCTTTGTATTTTTTAAGGGTTCTGAGATGAAGCATCCTTTGTTTTTTCCACGGCAAGTTTTGTTTTTTTGTATTTTTGTGTATTCTTGTAAAAACAATTACTTGATGTACTTTGTTTTCTTTTTCTAAAAAGTAGATTTTTGTTCTTTGTTTGTTTAAAACATAAAAGGATATTCAAGTCATTTTTTATTGTTTTAAGGTTAAAATAGATATTGAATGGTAGAAAAAAAATAATAGCAAATGAATGGGCAAATATCATTAAGCTCATCCTGAAAAGGATATTGGGCCAAATTCCCCTTATAATTGTTCTCTGAAGCTTTTGGGCTGAACCCAAATTACTTGAGAGTAATGCGTTGTACGGATGGGCTCTTTGTTTTGGGGCGTTATTACCGAGCTTGCGCGGGACCCAATTTTAACATTGGGTTTTAGCCATCATACCAATAGTGCTTCAGACAGAGTGAAGCCAACGTCGATGATATCGTCAAAACCATCGCCGATAACATTGATGTCGGCTCTAAAAGAAGAAGATTTGGCAATTGTAAGAGATTTTTCCATAAATTTTCTAGAAACTCTTATATTGTTTGCAGGTGGGCTGGTAGGTTAAAAACGATTATGGCTCTTTGAACATCATGGGCTATTCTCTGGGCTGTATGCACTAAAAGGAAATGGGCTTGGATTACATTATGGACGGTTTTTATTTTTAACTTTTTATTATTATTATTTTTTTTTGAGCTGTATTATTTTTAACTTGAAAGAGAGATTATTTTACAAACATTCAAAAAAAAAATACAATTATCTTATAAAGAAAATATATATTTTAATAAGAACATAATAATAATAATAATCATAATAATAACAATTATTAAAATAAAAATAATTAAATAATTAAATAATTAAAAATATAAAATAGTAACAATAATTAAAATGTTAATTAATAACTAAAAACATCTAAAAAAATAAATGCAGAATCATTAATTAATTTTTACATTAAAAATTAAATAATTATATAAATTTGTAATAAGATTGTATTTATGCAAACTTAAAATGTTTATATACATAAATATTCAATAAAAGAAATATTATTTTTATTTTTGATGCCTATGCAGGGAAGTAAGATAATACATTTTTTGAAAAATAAAATTAAATATAAGTTCTCATTAAATAAATGTGATGTAGTTGATTCAATAATCATTTTTTTTTTTTTTGCTAAAGGACTCAATAATCAAAATTAATATACTAAAAATCTATGCTTTCAATTAAAAATTATTATTTTCATAGTTGTTTGTCAAAAATACATTATTATGTATGTGTGTATATATATATATATGTATATATCAGTAATGTATAATATTGTATTTTATACATTATAACTAGTACTAAACCTGTGCATTGCACTAGAGGTATAATCACAATAGATAATTTCAATAATCATTTATGAAAATTTATTAATTATAATCAAATCAAGTACTAAAGGATTATATAAACAACATTCTACTCAAAAATATCAGCAAAATTTTTGAAAATAAAATTTTGTATTGAAAATCTTTCATCCATGGCATCTATAATATTAGTTTTAATTTATTAATTTTTCATCATTAAATTATTAAAACATTCATTTGTTTTATTAAATTTATTTTCTAAGATTAAATATTTATTATATTATTTATATATTATAAGCTTTTTATATTAGCAAATTAATATTAAAAGTATTCTATATGATTAAATTAATAATATAATATAGATATGCAAATAAAATTAAATCGATCTACTCACAAGCTATTCAAGATCAACGCGAATATTATATAAACTTCATTTTTTGTTCAAGATTGGTTCATTTTTTTTGCAAGTTGAGTTCAAGCAATCTAAATTTGAGTTAATGATAGGACCCGGCCCGAGAACCCTTCTAGGATCTTCTACATGGTCCCATATAGTGAAGTTCCACTGGACAATTCCTAAAGAATATCCAATGGAATCTCACCTGAAAACGTGGACAACCGAACACAAGCATTAACAATAATACTTCATTATATAAATATAAACTACAACAGCATAAAAATCCACAACCGGCCTACTATAATACAGGCCATAACTACACATGTATCTAGTAGAATCTCTGCTGAGTCCAATATTTAAATCAGAGCATTTTAAAAGTAGTTACAAAGTTTAGAAGTACAAGTAAATAACAAATAAGTTCGGAAGGATAATGATAACTAAAGAAAGGATAAATACTGCTATTGTCGTGGAAGGAACAAAATGACAAGCTATGGGTGAGGTAAGCTTCTACTAGCTGCGTGGGTCTATGGGAACGAATTTAAAACAAATAAAACGTGAGATAAAGAAATATAAGTGAGTAGCATAGTATAATAAAAAAATAATAATTTATTTCTGTAAAAATATTTCTCTCAAGACCTCTCGTTTCACTCGTTTAAAAAGTTCTCGGTTTAAAAATCATTTCACAAAATCCGAACATGTACCCCAATTTAATATCATAAAACCGATGTTCAAAAGTATAAAGTGAACGATCATTGTAATATTATAAAATGTCTTAATCAAAATATAAATATTGAGCATAAAATATTATAAACGCAGTTCCACAAAATAAATATGAAAGTGCAGTAATAATCACAATATTTGAAAAACAACAATATACTCAAACGTATATAATGTACCATACGATATACCAATCTGTAAACCGTGGGATACACCCACCACATGACCCTTAATATACGAAAAGTGTCGTGGAAATAATAAATCGTCGGGACGTACCCAACCTCACGATCCGTGATAATAATAAATCGTTGGGTAAAACCAACCTCACGACACTGTGGCGATAATAAACTATCGGATAAACCCAACCTCACTATCCGTGTCAATAATAAACCGTAAGATGAAACTAACCTCACAACACCGTGGCAATAATAAACCGTCGGATAACCCCGATCTCAGAGTCCGTGGCAATAATGAACTGTTGGGTAAAACTAACCTCACGGCACCATGGCAATATTAAACCATCGGTTAAACCCGACCTCACAGTCCATGGCAATAATAAACCGTTGGGTGAAACCAACCTCACGGTACTGTGGCAAACCCAGTGCGCTGTAATATAATACTGAACCAAAACTCTGGTACTATATGGTACATTAATTAAAAATAACCGATACAGTATCTTTAAAACAATCTTGTAAAATCATATATACTTTTCTAACAATACTTTATCATAAATAATACTTTAATATTCAAATTCAACTACTTATTTAAATATTTAAAAAATTTTAAATCATCATTTAATGCTAAACCAGAAATACTACAGTGAAATATATTTACCATAAACCAATTTTAAGCACGTAAAATTATAAAATATTTGAACATGATTTTCAATCCGCTTTCTCAAATCAATTATTTTCCAAAATGATTTAAAACTTCAATTCAATTACCAAGATATTTAAATACTACAAGTCCAATTATGAACTCATTAAAATGGAAAACCGTTTAAACTCTTGTCAAACGTCACATAAATGATAACACATATAAGTAAAATCAAATATTACATATGCATAAACCAAACATTTCAATCAAATGGTATATACGTAAAATATTCGAAGCATATATATACTATACCATATACCCAAAATATTTTAAAAATAATAATCACTCACAATACTGTAGATGCTCACTCTTGCTCTTCTACAAGATCACCTTCAAGCTCAACTCGAGTGCCTGTGATATAATAAAATATTCCTCAAGCTCCAAATAACTAAATCAAAGAACTCGTATGACTCAAATGTCTTAGATTAATTTTTAGTATTATAAAATTACATAAATTGGATACTGGACAGTCCAATTATACCGTGTGTCCTTAGGACCCAGTATACAAAATTGGGGATTTTCACTCGAAGCCTAATCTTTTGAAATTGAACCTCCTAATGGGTCATAATAATATCCAATTTCACTAATCCAACTCCAATTTCAACCAATTTGACAAATGTTGTCCAAATACAGTCCCAATTTATCAGAAAATTAACTAATTGATCCAAAAATGAAAAAATTATCAAACAACCTCCAAAATTCACAAACTTTATATCAACAGAAAGCCCAAGAGTCAAGGAACCCATCAATATGCTCACCTCAGTCCAAAAGTTCCTCTGGTGGTCAGAAAACTCGATTGAAGCTTCAGCCGAACTTCCCATTGTCGGATCTCTCAAATGTGAGGATTCTGGGCAAAATAACCATGAAAATGAGCTCAGAGGGTCCAAAAATGGTAGAAAAGGTCTATGGGTTGGCCTGAAACAGCCAAAAAATGGGAAAATTTGGCAACCCACCTCGCCGACCGTCGCTGCTTTCGCCGGCTAGATCCCGGCCGTCCAACTGCCGTTCACCATGAAATTTCACGGACAAGCTCATCTCAACATGGCCTTTCTCTTTGGATGGCACATGTAACAGCTTAGTGGCCGAAATGGACAAAAACAGTGGTGACCCGGTTCGCCGTTAAATGGGTCGAAATAACCCAGTTTGGACCCACGAGTTTGGAGGAGGAATTTCTCAAGTTTTGGAGATGAAATGGATATTTTGGAATTTTATTTCCTATTTGGCATGCTTACTGAGGCTTATATAGAGCGTTGGATCACTAACAGACAAATATTGAAGACTGGTTTGGACACTGATATAAAACCGATGCTTAAAACTTCTCAAAACCATAATTTTTTATCCGTAACTCAAAATTGGGCGTACTGCTAGTCTATGAACTCATATCAACGAGATCTACACAATGATATCTCAATCAAACCAAAAATATTGACCATTGAAAAAATCAACTTAGACCAACTTATTGTTCACTTGGTCAAACTTTGTCAAACTTGTTATAACCTACCCCCCTTAAAGAAATTTCATCCACGAAATTCATACCTTAGTTTTGGAAGAGGTGAGAATACTGATTCCACATATGATCCGCTCGCTTCCAAATTGTCTCCTTCACTAGGTGATCTCTCTAAAGAACCTTTACTAAAGGTATGGTCTCGTTGTCAAACTTTTTCTCTTTACTATTTAGGATTGCACTGACTGCTCCTCATAGGATATGTCATTCCTTAACTGAAACTTTGGTGTCTCCAACACATGCGATGGGTTTGAGATATACTTATAGAGCATGGAGATGTCGAATACATCATAGACTCGAGAAAACTCCCCTGGCAAGACTAACCAATAAACCACTGGACCTATCCTCTCAACTATCTCATATGGTCCAATGCAACAAGGATTTAGCTTCCCCTGCTTTCCAAAGTATCCTATGCCCTTCCAAGGAGAGAGTTTCAGGTTTACCCAATCACCAACCTCGAACTCTAGAACCTTTCTGCGTACATTCGCGTAGCTCTTTTGCTCATCTTATGTTGCTTTTAACCTGGCCCATATAATATTGACCTTATCCATTATCACTTAAATTATCTGAGGGCCTAAAAGTTTTTTTTCACCCGTCTCATTCCAAGACAATGGAATCCAACATTGGTTCCCCATACAACGCCTCATAAAGTGACATCTGAATGATCGAGTGATAACTGTTGTTATAGTGAACTTTGCCAAAGGTAGATACTCATTTCAATTTTTCATAAACTGTAATACACATGACCTCAACATGTCCTCTAAAGTTTGAATAGTCCTCCCAGGTTATCCATCTGTGTAAGGGTGAAAAGCAGTGCTCGAATTTAAATTGACACTTAGTTTCCTCATTAATCTTTGTCAAAACCTCAAAGTGAACTGTGGATTTATGCCAGATACTATAACACCTCGTCCCAAAATACATAGAAAATTTCTCAAGTTGACCGTCGTTGACCGAGAAGGGTCAAATTTTGACTTTTTGACTTGGTAAGAATTCTAGATTGACCGAGGCACCATTTCGAAGTAGGCATCGATCCGAGTCCGTAGACCAGTAGCATGTAAAAAACGGAGCTACGGTTTGAAAGGTATGAGTAAAACAAGTTGATGTCTGAACTATTTGAGGGTGTTGGAGTTGACTTTGTGAAATTGAGTTTTGACTCATACATAGTTGTGAAGTACTCGTCGATATGAGTTTGTAGGCTAGTGGCACGCCCAATTCGGACATGTGGTTTTAAAGTTATGAACCTACAAAGTTTTTCAAATATCGTATTATTTTAATATTATTTTTTTGTGAACCGTATATGCCACGTGTAACTTAGTAATGGTGCCGGGTGTCACGATGAGAAAATGCCACATGTCAGATACAAGTAAATGATATATTATATTATTTTATATATTATACTATTATAATATTATTTTAATATTATTTGTTTATTTATTTATATTTTTTAATTTTCTTTTTCTTTTTCTATATATTTTCTTTCTTTCCTCACGTGGGAAAAATACCCCCCACGTGCCCCCTCTTCTTCTTCTTCTTTCTTATTCTTTTCTCCTTCTTCTTTCTTCTTCCTTCTTCTTCTTCCCATCGGTCTCTCCTTGCTGCATCTCTTCCGGCCACCGAATGGCCACACGTGCTGGACAAGTAGAAAGTCGGTGCAAAACCTGTTCGGTAACTGAAAGGACAAGGTTGAACATCGCCGGACGCACCGGGATCGGTTCTCCATCATCGGCGATGGCAAGTTGGTTTTCTGGCGAGCCGGCCATCACCCGACCAAATTCATACTCCTTTTTACTATTTTCAGACCCTCTGAGCTCAATTTTGAGATCCATTCAGCTCAATTTCTTGTTGTTTGAGAGATATGAAAATTTGAACTTTGACCGAATTTTTCCGTCCATTTTTCCATCACCACCGATTGAATTGAGACCAACGGAAGTTGCTAACATATTCCTCGTCTCTTTAGCATTCCATAGGTATCTCGTTTGTGAATTATGATGGAGTAATTTCAAAGATACCATTTTTACATAAAATATTATTATTTTAATGTAGTAGTCTGAAAAATATATGTGTGTAGTATTTAAATAATAATTTATATTGGAGATGCCAGATTCATGTTGAATTGAATAAGTATAGCTTTGAAATAATATTTTCGAAAGTTTAAGAAGTTGTAGTTTTAAGCCTCTATTAAATTGTTATTAATTTTATTGTGAGATTATGGTATCTATTACAATATATTTTTGTATACTTATTTATATGTGTTGTGAAATTATATGTGGATTAAATGATATTTGTTGTGAGTTGATCTGAAAGTTGAAGAAGTAATTGTGTTAAATTACCGTGATAACAAAAATATATTGTGTGATTTAAATTATGTAAGAATTTTTATATTGTTTGGTGAAAATTGATTTCATGGATTTGAAGGAAAATATTTATTTAAAATTGGGTATGTCCAAAAAATATATTTATGCATTAATTAATTAATTAATTAAATTATTATTTATAAATTTGATTTTATTTTATTTTATCGAAACTTATTATTTTAATAATACTATAAAAAAAAATTTATAGTTTTTTAGATGCACCATACATGTACCGGTGTTCTGTAGTTGTGGATATCATTAGCGTGCAGGTGGATGTGGATGTGATTAGTGCGCAGGTTGTAATGTCTCCCGTAAGTTGCCATCGGACCGAGGGCAGGCAAGTTTGATATTGGCCATAGCCTCCCCTCTCGATGGCCAGGATGACGGTTTAGGTAGCGGCGCAGTAGGATGCCACATGACCGTATGCTGGTTTCTCTCTTTAACCTCCCCATCAGATGGTGCTTTGGGACGCTGGACACCGTAGGACACCACTGGTATGTAGTATGTGCATCAAATGTCTTTTGTATATATATATATATATATATGTTATATTTGTATGTATCACACCGTATGGGGACAGCGATCCGATATGGTCCATGAAGAGCTAGCCTCCTTACTATGTTGCCTATTGGTCCAGGGGATTGGACGGCCAATCTAGGCAACTACCCTGGATTGTATTGGTAGCAGGGTGCTAGCAACAGCTGGAATTATGGATTGTGCAACATGTTGGAGGGTATCGTTTGTACCCCTGATACGAGTGTAGATTTGATAATATTTTTTTTGAATTTAAAATTATTATTTGATCTCGTATTATTCTAATCTATTCATAACCTGATTTTCTAGCATTATACTTAATTGCTTTTATTGTCATTACTAGTATCAATATTATTCTCGTTATCAATATTACAATTATTATTTATCAGAATTATGTTTACAATTATTTTCATTATTACTAATATTATCATCATCATTATGATTATTATTATTTTTTTTATTATTATTGCCATTATTTATTTTTATTTGTATTATTTTTATTATTTCTATTATTATTGTTAGCATATGATATATCTGGACAAGTATCACAGCATACAGGCAAGAAAGATAGCCATTGGGTAAGTATAATAGTTCTTGGACAAGTGGTAGCCTTTGGACATGTGAGATAGTCCTTGGGACAGCTTATGTGATAGCTCTTGGACAAGTGATTACCTTCGAGTAACTATGACAGATGATATTAGTACTATTTTATCATGAAAACAATTGCTATTATTATTATTGTTGTTGATGTGATGATTGTTTTACTTTTCTTATTATATTACACATTGGTATATTTTGTAACACAATATTTGAAATGTATTTGAAATGTACGACCATCAGTGAGTGGTGTGGGCGGACGTGAATGATTAAAGGTATAATTGATTGTTTATTTATTTGATTATTCCTATTGCATATATATATATATACATATGTGTTTTATATAAATTGTTATCGAAGTGCTGCCATTATGGAAATTATTGTAGTAAGGTGGGAGGAATAAAGTGGTACCATATAGGAGTGTAACTTTGTACAGGTAAATTTTGTGGTAAGTCCTTCCCTTAGGGGAAATGCTGTCAGATTTTCTATTGGAAGGTTTGACGGTATTTCCCTGGGATCAGGACTTGTCTAGAGTTCCAATGAGGGGTCTTGAATGGGTCCTAACAGATACAATCAATACTAGCACTCCATGCAAACTACGATATGATTCATAAAGAGTTCTGCAAACTTTTAAGGAGAAAACCTCTCATGAATGGGTAAGAAATGTGCGAACTTGATGAGTAGATGCACTATCACACAAATACCATCCTATCTGGTAAGTTACTTCCTGAACTTGGGAAAGCCACTCAGTTGCATATACTTAACCTCTTAAGCAGTCTTCTGGTTGGGAATATTCGCAAGGAATTGGGACGAATAAGACCTTTATTCATCCTTAAACTCAGCAATAATATGTTATCTGGCAAAGTCCCGATCTATCTTCCCACCAAAAATCAGGGCCAGTGGCCATCGGACTCACCACCGGCAGTGGCGGATTCCGGTGACCACGGTGGCTCATCGGGAAATCGAATTTCCGACGAGTTTCCAGTTGCACCGCCCATCATTTCCCACTAATACCGACCTCTGAACCCAAAACAAGTGTTCACTTTCCTCAATTTTTAACGGATTGTGAGAATCGAGGGTCTAAAATCGGAGAGCTTTCCGGCGAGATTCCGATCACCTTGGGTCCGATCTCCGGGAAGTAAGACCAGACTCGTAATCCTCATTTCACAAGCTTCGTTTCGGTATATTACTCACAAATTTTGGTTAACGTTTGTGTTAAACCCCCTGGGTATCGGGTATTATTTACCCAAATAAAATATTAATTTATTTGACCCTGTGTAATATTGTTGTTCTAGGAGCACGTGTGCATCGTGGAATTGATCCCATAGAGGATCTTGGGTTAATTGGGTGCTTGAGGTGAGTGACCCACCTTCAAATTAATTTTGGGAATAAAATTTGTGAATATTTTGTATTAATTGAATATTTGAAATTGATATTCTATGTGATAAATATTTAGTAGATTTATATTTGAAAATTTGGTGCTCAATTGAGTGAATCAAAATATTTATATATTAATAAATATTATGATCTAAAGAATTTTATAAAATTGAAACTGAAATTATTAATTATTAAATTAATTTGTTCGAATATTTCATAATTGAATATTTCAAAAATATGTTTATGTGTTCAATATTATGAGAATTTCTATCTAGAATTGTATTGCCAATTTATAATGTTTTTTATATATGTTTTGGTGCCAAAAGAATATATTTGGAAATTTAAAGAAATTGCGGTTTTGATTTATTTTAATTATTGCTATGGTTATTATTCAATTATTGTGCACAATTATATGAATTAATTATATATGGAATTTATATGGTTTTCATATTACTGATTTAAATTGATTTTTGAGAATTTGAGAAAAATATGGATTTAAATATTATGTTTTAAAAATATTTATGCATTGAAATATTAATGCATTGACCTTATGCCATTGAAAAATTTGTATATTCAAATTGATGAATTTGAACTTGGTGGATTTTAAAGTGATGAATCTATGATGAGGATTAAACAAAATATGTGGGAATGTGAGTTTGAAAAATGGTATAATTCCCACGGTGAATTTTGGAAAAAATTATGTATTTTAATAATAAATTTGGTTATTTGTTTTAGACGCACTCATACAGTACTGGTGTTCTGTACTGTATATGTGGATGAGCGCGCAAGTTATAATATCTCCTGTGAGTTGCCACCGAACCGAGGGCAGGGAAGTTTGATATTGGCCATAAGCCGCCCCCCTCCATGGCCGAGTTGACGGTTTAAGCAGCGGCGCTGTCAGGATGCCGAAGCGACCGTATGCAAGTTTCTCTCTTTAACCTCCCATCAAGATGGTGCTCGGGACGCTGGGTATCATAGGGCATCACTGGTATATAGTGTGGTGCGTCAAGTTATTTTCTCGATACGAATTTCAAACCAAAATGCATTAAAATCGTATTTAAAATTAAACATATTAATTTTGTTTTATTGCTTATTTCAAACTAATATTTCTGAAATGTATCTATTCAAGTTTTTTATCAATTATTTTAAATTGGTGTTTTAGAATTTTATTTTACCATGTTGATATTATTTATTTAAATTTTGAGATTTTAACATGAATTTTATTGTATTCTTTTATCTATTTTAAATTGAGGTTTAAAATCTATTAAAATATTTTCTGATTATTTCATTGATTTAAACAATAAATTTTATAATTTATATACTGAGTTTATTTTTGTTTTATGCCAAAATTTTCTAATACAAGTTTATTTACGATTTTATTTATTTTATCTAGTGATGTTTTATTCTAAATTTAATTATTGGATTTTTTAAATGTTTTCAATGTATATACTGAGTTCTAAATTAATATTTGTATTTATGTACATTCTAAATTATTGCATTCCGTTTAATTTGATACTTCCTTGATTAAGTTTTTATGTAAATTTTATTGTGATTGTGCTTATTTTATTTATGACATTTTGTGTACAATTTAATAATTGTTATTAAAATTATTATTGTTTCTTATTATACATTCTATATCTTTAATTTAATGTATTTTATTTATAATTTATTTAATTAATTATTTCTTGATTTTTGGGGTACAATTATTGGGTTTTGTGAAAATGTTTTAAAAGGGGAACTTTTCCAACTGAGTGAACTATAAGGGTTTTTGAGAGAAAATATTATTTCAAATATTTATTATAATTATTTTTTAATTGTTTGATATTGATTAATTAAGTTTCTTTTATTGTTATATTATTAATATTATAATTGTGTAGTAGATAGGGTCACTCACTGAGATGATTAGCATTTCATGCTTTTAAATTCCATTCCCCTAGGTTCAGGTTAGTAGATGTTAATAGTCCAGGGCGAGCCCGACGTCTCAGTTCATTACCGAAAGTCCAAGAGAAGCTTTTCCTCCCTTTTTCCTCTCTATCTTGTATTGCTTCCTTATCTGTCATTGTATTAAAGTCATATTTATTTGTATAATGCTCTGTATATGGATTGGACAGATATTTGTTTAATTGCTTACTGATTCCTTGTTATTATTTTGGAGTGCTATAAATTTGTGGAAACAAATTGTAGTAGGTGGGAGGAATAAGGTGGTGTTTATTGGAGTGTGTTTTATATGCAAGAAATTTTGTGATAAGTCCTACCCTTAGGGGAGATGCTGTCGGATTTTCATTGGAAGGTTCGGTGGTGTTTCCCTGGGATCAGGGCTTGTCTAGGGTTCCGATGAAGAATTTTAGACGGGTCATGACATAAATCAATGGATAGTTTTGGTGGTCCTATTGAAAATGAAAATACCAATGTAAATAAAGATCCGATTATAAATCATATGAATAACAAAATTCCTAATGGGATTGAGAGTAACAATTATAGTTACAGTAATGTTGATCATTTAGTCGACGTCGGGAGGTACATTCAAAATTTCATATCTGATCAAACTTTTTTCTTTAGGAATAGTAAGAGGGACCATTACTCCATATATTTTGATATTGAAAATCGAATTTTTGAGATTGACACTGATCATTCTTTTCTAAGTGCACCAAAAAGTTCTTTTTATAGTTATTAGAATTCTAGTTATTCGAATAATGTGTCTAAGAATGACGATCCTCACTATTATCGCTACATGTATGATACTAAATATAGTTGGAATAATCACATTACTAGTTGCATTGATAGTTATCTTTGTTCTCAAATTAATACTGATTGTTATATTTTAAGCAGTAGTGTCAATTCCAATGACAGTACATTTATAGTTACATTCGTGGCGAAAGCGATAAGAGTAGTAAAAGCAGGAGTTCCAGTATACGAACTAGTATGGATGATAGTGCAAAAACTCTAAGAAAAAGAGAGTTTGAAAGAGCTCTAATTGAAATAAGAAAGAGAAAAAGGGATTTAGAGAGAGCTCTAACTCAACTAAAAGAAAACAAATTAAAACTAAATAAAATTTTAAAAGAAAACAAATTAAAGAAAGCTCTAGCTGAAATAAGAGAAAGAAAAAATGATTTAGCGTTTTCTCTAAATTAAATACAAATAAGAGACAAAAAAAAAAGTGATTTAGAGATAACTAAAAAATACAAATATTTGTGGGTGCAATGCCAAAATTATTATGGCTTAAATTATAAGAAATTTTTTAAATTTCAAATGAATATTTGTGAACATTGTGGATATCATTTGAAAATGACTAGTCCAGATAGAATCAAAAGTTCGGTTAATCCATGCACTTGGGAGCCTCTGGATGAAGACATGGTCTCTAGGGATCCCATAAAATTTCATTTGCAGGAGAAACCTTATAAAGATCGTATTGATTTTAATCAAAGAACAACAGGATTAACTGATGCTATTCAATCAGGCATAGGTCGACTAAATGGTATTCCTTTAGCAATCGGGGTTATGGATTTCAGTTTATAGGGGGTAGTATGGGATCGGTAGTGGGCGAAAAAATCACACGTTTGATCGAACATGCTACCAATAAATTGTTACCTCTTATTCTAGTGTGTGCTTGTGGAGGAGCACGTATGCATGAAGGAAGTTTGAGCTTGATGCAAATGGCTAAAATATCTTCTGCTTTATATTATTATCAATCAAATAATAAGTTATTCTATGTATCAATCCTTTCATCTCCTACTATGGATGGGGTGACAGCTAGTTTTGGTATGTTGGGAGATATCATTATTGCCGAACCAAATGCCTAGGTAAAAGAGTAATTGAACAAACATTGAATAAGATAGTACCCGAGGATGCACAAGCGGCTGAATATTTATTCCATAAGGGCTTATTCGATCCAATCGTACCACGTAATTCTTTAAAAGGCGTTCTGAGTGAGTTATTTCAGCTCCATGCTTTCTTTCTTTTGAATCGAAAAATGAAATCATAAATAAAATTAAAGAAAGCCATATATCCTTATCCTTAATTTTATCCTTAATTTAATATTTAATAAACTATTAAATTTAATAAATTAAAAAATTTATTACTTGTTTTAAATTTATTACTTGTTTTGTGGTAACCAAGTAGTTATTTAGTTTATAGGAAGCAAAGTCAAAATTCCAAGATTGGATTTTTCTTTGGTAACATAAAATTAAATTGGAAAAAGAATCATGCAGATACTTTTTTTTTATCGATATCCCTGATTACTAATCAGGTTAAGAAATCTCTATCAAACAAAATAAAAAGACCAAATTTTGTCTCTTTTGTCCATGAAATTGTGCAAGGAGGTCCTACATCTTTCTATATCCCTCAAGAAACCCCGATTTTACTAAGAATCTGTTTTGTTTTTTTTGCGAAGGGAAAAATAAAAATAAAGAATAATAAAAATAAATAATGAACATAATAAAAAAGTGATTTATCATACATATATTGCATGTAGAAAGATGAATAAGCCCATTTATTTACATATTTACACTTTTGATTTACATTAATTATTTTATACATGTACTTAGTATATTCTAGTCTATTATACACTTTACAGACTTATAATATATTTTTTTTATTAAATATATTAAAAATATATAGATATATTAGTCTATAGACTCTTATATTATAGACTCCTTATTATATCCTTATTTTATTATATCTTAGTATACATACATTATATACCCTTTATTAATAATTAATATTAATTAGTGTATATATTCACTTAGGTATACTCAGTATAATAGTATAATTATTATATGAATTATAAGATATCTTTATAATAGGTTAAAAGATTAATATAACAATAAATAATAGGTACAAATCAAATATTAAATCGAGGTATCCATTCTATGACAATTCTTAACACCTTACCCTCTATTTTTGTGCCTTTAGTGGGCTTAGTTTTTCTGGCAATTGCAATGGTTTCTTTATCTCTTAATGTTCAAAAAAACAAAATTTTTTAAATACAATGGGGAAAAATCTTATCTATTTTTTTTTTCAAGACTTACGTGAATCATAGCATGGATATCTATTTATTAGAATATGGTATAATGTGTGGTTTCTTCTGAGCATAAGCTCGTATGAATGTGTTAACATGATATATGAGTAGCTGAATTAGAGCTATTTTCAAATGGATCGATATCGGGATGAATTTCTAAAATGTAAAGTCAATATATGTATGTGGATATCTATAAGATATCATATGAAAGGAATGTTTGTATTTTAGTTTAGATCTAGGCAATTCAATGAATTACTACTTATTTATATAATTTTTTTTCTCAGCAAAATTATTTATATCTTTATTATTTTCCATATAATATTTACCCACATAATTAAAAATAATTTTATCATAGTAATTCTAGTATATATATTATATATATATATATATATATATATATATATTATTGTAATATACAATATCAATTGATTTTTTATATGAAATGTCCATAATCAAATATTCATTCCATAATTTTCACAATTAATTCTATCAAAACTAAATAAAATTAAATGCATACAATATTAATTGATTTTCTATATAAAATATCGGCAATCAGACATTAATTCTATATAATTAAATATACATAATAAAATATTTATTCCATTAATTTCACAATCAGTTTTATCAAAAATTAATAAAATCAAATATATACATTTTTTATATGATATAATCTCATTATGGTTGTTTGACAACCTAATAACAATTAGTTGTATATATTTTAATACAATCATAAAAAGTAAAAAAATCTCATACTTTTTCAATCAATTATGTAATATTGTAATATAATAATAAAAATATATATTAATTGGTAATAAAATAAGATCAAATAATTCGTTTTGATTATAAATCTTATTTGGCTATGTTTAAAAATTATTATTTATGATATTATGTTTTTATGTCAAAATAAAAAGATATCTTTATTAATTTCCATATAACCATATTTGTATATGTGAAAATATTTAAAATATGTTTAAATAATGAAACAATATATATATATATATATGCAAATACATTTTATGATATATATATATATATATAATATTATAATAATAGAAATATATATTTTATTTCTTCATTTCAAAAAATAAATATATTATATATAATAATAACTCTTATTTTGTTATGTTTAACTTATGATATTATGTTTTTTTATGTCCAAATAAAAATATATTTTATTAGTTTCTAAATAACCATATTTGTTTATGTAAAAATATTTAAAATATGTTTCATTAAGGCAACAATATGTACGCTAATACATTTTATGTCATAAAAATATTATAATAATAAATATATATATATATATATATATATTTTTCTATTCCGTCAATTCTAAACCCAAATATATTATATATAAAAATAAAAAAAACATATATAATACCATAAAAATATTATAATATGATAATAGTAATATTTATAATAAAAGGATTTATTTTTTGCTGAAAATATATAAAAGAATGGTTATTAATATGCAATTATGACTCTTAAATGATTCAATAAATACTACCATCAGAATATACTCTTGTTGACATCTAAAAATACAACAATTAGTAACATACCATCAAATTGTCCTTTTAAACGGTACCCATCTAGACCAATGAATGGTCTACAATCATTTAAAAACTTATCTTTTTGTATAGGAAAACTTAAGAAGAACCTCTGAAAAATGGGGTTATCAGACAAAACATTCCTTTTAGCCATTACTTAGACCAGTGTTCTCAAATCCTTAATCCTTAAAATATTTTCATACTTATACAGTTTTAGGTAACTCTCACCGTGGTCATCACCTAACTTAGACAGTGCCTTGTTTTTAGCCCTGTACAAGATTGAATTCTTAACTTCCACTCCATATCTTGATTTGACTTTTACAAATATTTGAGCTACATCTATATTACAATTATCATTAAACTCTAGCTCAAATTTTAGAAAAATCCATTTAGCAGTCACCAATGAATTTGTGGTGAATTTAGTACAAGTATGTTCTTCATTATATATTTTAGCTTGAAAAGTTTGACCATCAGACATTGGGGATGCATGTATCTTCTATGGACATCCTTTTACAACACAATATATAGAAAATTTATCATTTCTATTTTTAAGTCTTGCATAACGAAATCTCCCTTCAATGGCATAATGTAACACCCCGACCCAAACCACATAGGAATTCGTGCACGTTGACCGAGGTTGACCGTTGACCGAGTGGGTCAAAAGTTGACTTTTTGTTCCAATTGAAATTTCTAGTTGACCATGGTACCATGGTGAAGTGCATGATGCCCCGAGTTCGTACACTAGTAGCACATCGAAAAAGGAGCTATGGTTTGAAAGTTATGGGCAAAACAAGTAGAGGTGCAAACTGTCCAAAAGGTGCTGGGAGTTGACTTTTTATCGTTGTATAATTTTGTTTTGAATTTTGTATGGTTGTAAAGTACTCGTCAATATGAGTTCATAGACTAACGGCACGCTTAAATTGGACATCTGGTTAAAACGTTATGGACGTGTGAAGTTCGCCGGATACCGTAATATTTTATTATATCTGGCTTAAGTACATAGTAACACCACGTGTCGACACCTGATTGGTCCATGTGGGTGAACAGTGTCACCCACGGTGGCTTTTATTTGGCAAAAACGATGGAGAGGAGAGAGAAAGAGAGAGAGGGAGAGAGAGAAACGACCGGCAGCCGGAGTTGTCAAATTTTCCGGCCGATTCTTGCTACACGTACTAGCCAGACGGGAGCGCCTCTCCATTCCCGGCCAACCCTCAAAATTTCACGGCCAACGGACCATCGACGCGCCCGAATCGAAGCGTTTTTTGGCGACGGTGATTTTTCCCCTCCACCACCGACCACCGCCGTTTGACCCCTTTCCGGCCATTTTCAGGCCACACGCCCCAGTCACCCTTCAGCACCTCCTCATTTCTGGCCAACCCTCAAAATTTCACGGCCACGGGACCTCTGACACACCGGGATCAGAGTATTTTCCGGCGAGGGGCCGAAAACCTTCAAACCCAGATCTCTTCGCCGTCTGGCCTCCGTTTGCCTCACCGCCGATACCATTCAAACCCTCTCCCCTCGATCTACAAACTCCCAAAAATCTCAGCCATGGGCCACCGGATGCGCCGTCGCCGGCGACGGTTACCGGTGACCGCGACGGCTCGCCGGGAATCACTGTTCCGGCGAGTACCCAGTTGCACCACCGGTCCCTCTCCACTAATTCCGACCTCCTGAATCCAAATCCGGCATCCTTTTCCTCCAATTCATGATGGTTTGGGAGAATCGAGGAGTTGAATCCCGAAAGCTTTCCGGCGAGATTTCGGCCACCTCGGGTCCGATCTCCGGGAAGTAAGACCGGATTTGTGATTCTCGTCACTCAAGCTTCGATTCGGTATATTACTCGTCAATTTTGGTTGTCGTTTCTGTTCGCTCCCCGGGTACCCATTTAGGAGTTACCCGATTAAAATATTAATATATTTGGTTGGTGTACTGTGGATGTTTTAGGTGCACGTGTGGGTAGTGGAGTTGATCCTGCGGAGGATCTTAGCTGATATACATGCTTAAGGTGAGTGACCCACCTTTAAAAATATTTTGGGGCAATTAATCATATTTATTTGGTGTTTAATTGATATTTGGAATTATGCTCATGTGGTGCAATTTAATTATAATTGTGGAAAATTATTATTTTATTGTGATTTAATTTTATTTATTACGCATGAGTAAGGTATTTTCAGTAATAAATCGTATGTGGTTTTAATATTATTTTTGGGCATAATTGATTTAAATATTTTAAGGAAATTATTTGTTTAAATTGGTGGTTTAAATTTTATAATTATGCCCGTGGAATATTATTTGTTGGACCTTGTGTTATGAGAAAAATTATTTGTATATTGTTATCTATGGTTTCGAACCGGAAATGTTAAAAGAAAATGTGGGATGGTGAAATTGAAAACTGGTATATTTTCCACGGTGATTTTTGGAAAATCGGTACGGTTATAATTAATTTAATAATTATTTTAGACACACTCATACAGTATTGGTGTTCTGGTGTATATGTGGTTAGCGCGCAAGTTATTATATCTCTCGTGAGTTGCCATTGGACCGACGGCAGGCAAGTTTGATATTGGCCACGGCCGCCCCCCTCCTTGGTCGGGATGATGGTTTCAGCAGCGGTACTGTCGGGACGCCGAAGTGCTGTATGCAAGTTTCTCTCTTTAATCTCCGCCAGTCGATGCTCGGGACGCTGGGTATTGGAGGGCATCACTGGTATATGGTGTGGTGCATCAAGTATAAATTTTCAGATAGAAATTTCAAACCCCAAAGTGTTCAAAAATTACTTATTATAATTTATTACATTTTATTTATATGTGGGGTATTTTATCTACTAATTATTAAATTGTTTGATCCCTTGGTTTTTGGGAAATACGAATATCGGTTTTTGTGAAAATGTTTTAAAAAGTGAACATTTCCAACGGAGTGAATAGTGAGGATTTTGAGAGAAATTATTACTTTCAATTGTTTATTATTTATTTATCTATTTAATTGTCGGTATTAAATTAAATTCCCTTATTTGTTATATTATTAATATTAAAAGTGTTCAGTAGATAGGGTCACTCACCGAGATGATTAGCATCTCATATTTTTAAATTCCGTTCCCTTAGGTGCAAGGGGTGGTAGATGTTCTTCCGGAGCAAACTAAATCTTCACCGCTATCGTAGTTCGAGAAGTACCTTTGTATTCGTTCATTTCAATTGTAATATTTCTTCCATTTTTGTTGTATTCTCTGTTAAATAGTACTTCATGAAGCTCTGTATACTGTTCTGGACACTTATGTATTATTTATGCACTGGATTACTGTTATTCCTGTGAAGTGCTGTAAAATTGTGGAATCAATTTGTAATATTGTGGAAGGAATAAGGGGATGATTATAAAAGTGTGTTTTCAATGCAGGAAATTTGTGGTAAGTCCAACCCTTAGGGGAGGTTCTGCCGGATTTTCCATTGGAGGGTCTGGTAGGGTTTCCCTGGGATCAAGGCTTGTCTACGATTCCGGTGAGGAATTTTGGACGGGTCCTGACACATAACCTAACAAAAGCTTTCTATACTCAATAATACTGTAAAAAATCAATCCATTACATAAGTAAAGTTTTCCATCAGGCCTACGCATGTAAACATTACCTACCATCTACCTAGAAATTCTAGCAATTAGGTTCTCTCCTTCAGAATAATTTCTAAGACTCCTATCATCATTATTTGACTCATATATATATATATATATATATATCAGAATTATCATCATTTTCAAAGTTCACATTTCAATCCTCATTTATATGGGAGTCCTCATTTACAGTTTCATCTTCACTCCATCCAAATTGTTTTGAGGCATTAGATTCCTTCTTCTTCTTTCTTTCTTCTCTCCCTCGGGTCCATCGGCCTTCACCATTTCCAACCACCCATTGCTCAGGCGCGCCGGCCATAGACATAGCCCAACTGCCGGCGAGCTTGGCTACCAAATTTGATGGCCGGTCAGGTGGCGACACGACTAGATCGGGTGGTGGAAGCGGCGGCAGCCGTCCCTCTCTCTCCGACCGAATCCACCGTGTTCCGGCTCACCCAAGCTGCACCGACCACACCAACCAGCAGCCCATCATGTGAGCTTCGTTGAAGTATGCTCAGGTTGCCGGGGAAGCTATTGATGAACCGAAAAACCACCATGGATGCTGGCGGCAGCAGCCCATCCGGTCACCAGATTTCCACCGTTTCCGACTTTATTCTCAGTCCCTTCCCCTTAATTTGGACCCTTTGAAGCTAATGGTGACCTTCAATTTCTCCTATTCAAGCTCGTTCATGGTGTACCAGGGGGGGACAAGTCGGCAGCGGCTTCCGACGAAAATTCCGGCCACCGCCGGCAGTTTCAAGCCAATCGAAGGTCAGAATTTCATTTTCCATATCCTTAGCTTTGCATTGATATCTTGTTTGTAAATTACAGATGTGTATTTGAGAGGTTGGTATTTTTGATTAAATTATTAAATTAAGTTGTATATTATATATATATATATATATATATGTGTGTGTTTTCTGTATACATGTGTATGGGAGTATTGATAAATACATGCATTATATATATATATATATACATGTGCGATGATGTATATAAATACATGGTGATATGTGAATATATATTGAGATGTGTGAGTGGGTGTATATATATATATATGTATAAATATGTATTGTTGAAGCCTTTGATTATGCATATCAAAATGTATTTATACAAATGTATCTGGACATTGCTCTTGTTAAATTGGTTGTTAAAGGTTTTACCGTGTATATATATATTTAAATGTGTGAAAATGTAAATATATATATATATATATATATATATGCGAATATATACGTAGATATCTATGGATGACTTATAATAAACTGTATTGCGATATCTTTAATGTATTTCTTTATCTTTACTTGTATGTGAAATTGTATGTGGCCTTGATGTTAAATTTTGGTATAAATTGAATTGAAGGATTGAGAAGAAAAAGATAATTATATTAAATTATTGTGATCAAGAATATCCGTATATTTGATTATTTATTATTTATTATTATTATTTATGTATTTGATAAAAGCATATAAATTGGATTATATTTTATCTAAATTTAATATTATAATGTTATGAAGTTTATAGATTTTTTTTTTTTAAGATGCACCCATACACGTACTGGTGTTCTGTACTGTATATGTGATTATGATAAGCATGCAAGTTGTAATGTCTCCCGTGAGTTGCCATCGGACCGAGAGCAGGCAAGTTTGATATTGGCCATAAGCCGTCCCCATCCATGGCCGGGATGATGGTTTAAGCAGCGGCGCTGTCGGGATGCCGAAGCGACCGTATGCAAGTTTTTCTCTTTAACCTCCTGTCAGTCGGTGCTCAGGACGCTGGGTACCTTCGGGCACCACTCGTATATAGTATGGTGTATCAAGTATATTTATATATATATATATATATAGGTGTGTTCGTACATATATTTGTATGTTATATTATTTGATATTATACTATATATACCGCACCATACGGAGGCGGGGAACAAATGTGGTCCATGTAGAGCTAGCCTTATAACCATGTTACCTACAAGTCCAGGGGATCGGACGGCCCATATAGGCAACCACCCTGGTTTGTATTGGTAGCAAAGTACAGGCGACAGCTGGAATTATGGATCACGTAGCATGTTAGAAGGTATCGTACATATCTCCATTGCGAGAATGCATATTTCATTTTATGCTATAGATTTTAAGATATGATTTTATGTATTTATGTTATGTTATCTATTTGTGATTTAATTTCTTACTAATATTCTTAATCGATGTTACTATACTCTTATTACTATTAATTGTATTTAACTATTTAATTAATCATTATTGTCGCTGTTATCGGGATTGTTATTATTATTATAAAAATTATTTTTATTGTAATTCCAATCTCTATTATTATCATTATTATAGTTATAGTTGTTATTATTGATTATTATTTTTATTTTTATTAACATTATTATGAGATCTTTAATTTTAATTTTGTTATTATTTTTATTATTATTACTACGATATGGTACCTTCAGATAAGTATCACAGCCTACGGGCAAGAAAGTTAGCCATCGGGCAAGTATAATAGTCCTCGGACAAATGGTAACATTTGGGTAGGTGAGATAGCCCTCAGGCAAGTTACATTAATATATGTATGGGAATATAATAGCCCTTAGGCAAGTTACATCAATACCATCATCATTAGAACGTTTGTTATAGTTTTTTTTTTTTTCTTTATTGTTAATGTGATGCTGCTTTACCTTTCCTTCTATGTTACGCATTGCCATATTTGTAAAACGATATTTAAAGTGTATTTGACATGTGCAGCACTAAGTGGGTGGTGTGGGCGGACGAGAATCTGTGATGGTATATTTTAATTGGTTATTTACTAAATTAATTCCATTATATGCCTTTTTATATAATTTGTTATCGAAGTGCTGCCAGTTGTGGAACTTAAATTATAGTAATGTGGGAGGAATAAGGTGGTGTATATAGAAGTGTATTTTCAGTGCAGAAAATTTATGGTAAGTCCAACCGTTAGGGGAGGTTCTACCGGATTTTCCATTGGAGGGTCTGATAGGGTTTCCTTGGGATTAAGGCTTGTTTAGGATTCCAGTGAGGAATTTTGGACGGATTCTGATAATATATCAAAGATTCAAATACTACAACTATTTACATGTTTGATAACTGGGACCTACCAAAAATAGAACTTCTACCATTCTACACTCACTATCCAAAGTACTAGTGTTTGAAATGTCTGGCCAAAAGCGGTAGTTGAAATTTCCAATTTCATAAGGAAAGCCACCCTAGCAACCAAATCACTACTCCATTCTCAAGTATAATAAAATTTTGTCCTCCTACACACCAATATTGAGGCCACAATTTTATGCTTTTTTACCCAAAGAAGGACCTCAAACTTAATAACCATACATAAACCACAATGAACTTAAGTCTCATTACTTACTTATCCTGATTTGATTACCAAGGTTGGCAATAAATGTTAGTAAAGATTTGTTCATTAGCTCATCCCTAGTCCTCTAAAACCCCCCTTTTGAATAGAAAACACAAAAGGAAAAGATGAACATGGCTTTGACAGAGTGAGGGGCAATTCTAACACTCAAATTAACTTTTGTCCTTTCAACCTTTCACCACCCTTTCAAATAAAAATGCATGCGGTAGTGAGTCACAAATACCTACACAATTATTTGATAAATGAATCTAAATTCAAGCAAAAATAAAATGAGAATTGAAAGTAGACATGGAATACACTAGTCTAAGATCTTTTAAATAAGGATATGTTTTCTTTGAAAACCTAGTTTCTAATCTAGTTTGAACTGAATATTTAAAGGTTGAATCTTCAAAAATCAAAACTAAGTCTTGATTCTAAATCTATCGTAAAATATGCATACAATCTCTCTGCCAAGAATATACAGTTCATTTTATCAAATTTAGTTTAACAGCAGATGACTAGATTGATGTTTCTAACAATTTGCAGTTTGATATCGTCAGTTGGTGGCCTAATAGCTTCTGAATACCAAACTAATTTTCCAAGTCGACTTCATGATGGTAAATCATCTAAGGCACTTGCTAAAATCAAAGAAATCCTGTTTACAAAATAAAATAACCAAACTGAAATCAATATATATTTTTCTATTATAAGCATGGAGGAGCTCATCTTTCATCCCTAATTCCTTCAGATGTAGAAGGCCTAAGTTAAAAGAATACATGAGAATAGTTTTTCTAAGGGTTTCCATAACTAAAAGGAAAAGATTTGCTTTATTAAAGGGAAAAGCTTCAACAAGTATGTAAATCTTTCACATACATAGAAGATTTGGGCTTACATATCTCACTCTTAAATATAATTATATAGTGTACAACGCATAACATGCTAAAATATACAAATATTTCTTTAATAAAATACATTTTATTGATGAGAACAGCAACGACAATCCGTCCGTGCCCGTACAACCGATAACCCACTGGGGTGCAGATCCGATACGGATGAAGACCGGACCGATCACTAGAGCTCAAGCCAAGAGATTTAAGAACAACCTGGCTTATTTTACATAGGGAGTAATTAATTCTCAAAAGGGCTTGTTAATAACCGAAGATACAAAACCTGTTTTAAGCATTCAATGATCCTAGAGGGCCCCTTTACCATTTTGTATAAATGGGCTATCCTATTTGTACACATATGGTTGAGGGGCATATACAATCCTTGTTTGCCCATTAGTTTCCCACTCTCTTTTCATCGTGGGGTAGAGCAGCTTGGTAGCTTGCAAGGCTCATAACCTTGAGGTCACGGGTTCAAATCCTGTCTCTGCAACATTTTTTTGACAAACAATTTTAGGTTTGGTTTTGTTAATTTGTTAACTAGTAATTAACTTTACTTAATCCTTTATTCTATTAACTTAAATACATTAAGTTATTATTCCAGGTGGATAGCAGGAATCGAACCCGCATCTTCTACTTGGCAAAGAGAAATTTTACCATTCTACTATATCCACAACTTTTTTTTTGTTCTTGATATGAAATGTATAGATTATATTGGAGCAAAGCTAGGCCAAATACTCTCTTTCATTTTTATATTTTATGTTATTTATAGTATATATAATTATATATATAATATAATTTTATATAATTTTAAAATTTATTATATTATGATATATTGTGAATAAAAAAATAAATAACCTTTTTTCGTTTATATATCTTATTATAATGCATATATATTTCAATATCTATAGCAACTTTGCTTTAAAGATTCGTTCATGATTTTATTTTTTAAAAAAAAAAAAGTTAATATAATATATATAGTACTTTTTTACTTGATCAAATACAATAATTTAAAAAGCTAATCGGTTTAAGCATTTTTGTTTTGAAGAGCTTGCTTACACTATGAAAATAAGTGAAAAGAGCGATGTATACAGCTTTGGAGTCGTAACATTGGAAGAGCTAATGGGAAAACATCCAGGAGATCTGGTCTTGTCTTTGTCCACATCACCATTAATAGAAGTGCATCAGATTCTACTCAAGGATGTATTGGATCAACGTCTCTCACCTCCAAGAAGGCAAGTAGCAGACCAAGTGGCCTACATTGTAGAGCAAGCATTTGCTTGCCTAAATCCAATCCCACAATCTCGGCCCACTATGAAGCAAGTGTCTGAGAAGCTATCAACTTCATCAATACTATCATTATCAAAGCCTCTTCACATGCTTACACTTAACAGCCGATTGATCTCACAACCCGCATCCTCAGCAGCTTAATTATTTTCTTATTTGTTCCATGTTGCGTGTGCATTTTCCTGTACTCTGTCATTGTTTTGATTGCTCTTCTCTTCAGTTTTAGTTGTTTTTCGACCTACCATATATATTCAATTTTATGCATTTAAATTCAGTAAATGTTCGAACGGATTCTTTTTCTATTTTTGCTTAAGACAATGATACAGATCAAAGAGTAAAAGAATGTGAGAATAAAAATGATGTTTTAAGTTTAACAACAACAAAAATTTTCTTTTTTCTTTTTTGACTTTTAAGTATTCCAATACCAGTAGTACTAGATTTTCTAATTTCCTTCCTATCACGAGCATGATATACCAAACAGCGAGGATTTTTCTTTTTCTTTTACCCTAAAATTTTTCTATGTATATCTCAATCAAGTTGTTGGTAATTCTAAAATATTATACTATAATCTCTTCACTAACATAACGACCCTTTTTTTTTTTTAAAATTACAATTTGGAGGGGATTTTTACCCAATTCAAGGTTTAAACCTTTCATTTAAAGATATAGTCTCGGTAGTTTTACCATTAGGCCAAGCAAACCAGCACAACACAAACAGCGCATTAACATTTTACAACCTGAGATAAAGGCCCAATAAACAAAACAAATTGTTTTTTTAGCCCAAGTAACTTGACTTTATTGCTTTTGTTTTTTTTTCAATTAATATTTTTATAACTATGATTATTTTTTATATATACAGAACTACAATCATGTATTATTTTACTTTTTAGTAGTAATACCCAAGCACTCTTACACAGTTTCTATTTGACTTTTAAATGTCTTGTGCCCAACAAATGTTCCGTTTCTTCAAGGGTATTTTCGATATAAAACTTTATATATAGATATATATACATATATATATATATGGAAATTCTATGGTGAGAACGGTCCGCATGAAGACTGCAGTATTAGTGACGTTTTTTTATAGTATTAACGACGGTTTCTTAAAAATCGTCATCAATACTATGAAAAACCGTTACCAATACTGTAGTCCGCATAAGGACCGTCTGTACCATAAACGGACTGTATATATATATTTATTTTTATATAAATTATTAATATTTTATTATTTTTATTTATTTTATTTTGAATCTCTCTCCTCTCCCCCCTTCTTCTTCGTCTTCTTCTTCCTCTGAAAAGAATATCTAACCCCAACCAAGAACAAAAAAATGCATGCCAGTAGCCACTGATACGAACCTAGGACGACCTGCTCCTAAACCCGTATTATATTAGCCCGGATCTTTAATTAAGTTCAAGTTCTAATGGAATGGACCTCAACCCCTAACCAACCTGTGGTTAGAAACCTTGGTATAATGTAGACGCCACAATAGGGGATGGAAAACCTATTGATAAGTCAAGCTAAAACAACCAATTCTCTAATGGTGTTTTAGGTGTTCTCAGAGAACAAAGAGATAATTAATCTCACAAGTATTTTCTCAATCAAATCAAAGTTGTCAAGTTATCTTATTAATGAAAAATAAGCCTTTAAATAGGCTTTGAAAGAAACAACATAAACCCTAAAAACCCTAGGAAAAACCGGCCACACAATGGAGAATCCTACCTTGGCCGAAACTTTCCTAATCCTAAACTAATTTGGATTAATTAATTCCTTTATGTTGAATTTAGGAATTAATTAATTTACAATGAAAATAATAAAATAAAAACTTTCCTAAACTTATTTATCCAGAAAATAAATAAATAAAACTTAAAAAGTAAAGGTAGTTTCCTAAAACAAAAAGTAGAATAAAATTAGGAAACTAAAATACTAGCTTTTTGACTAATTGGACTTTGACTATTCTTTGACCAAATTGATCTCCAAATCAGCTTCAATATGCTTTGTAGGATGCCAAATAAGCTTATTGTGAAGTTCCCCACGTTGCCCTTGCTTGGAAGTATGAAAAAAGGTCAATACAGTAAAATACAGTAAAACCCGCGGAGAATACAGCAAATCCGGCCCTTTCCTTCTCCTTGTGCGCAAACCACCTTGTTGGTCGGCTTTGAAGCTGCTTTGGCTGGTTTCTATAACTCATCCTCCATATGAATTGATCCCATAAAGATGGGGTTCCAATTCATACAACCCGGCCTCCTTATTAGCACCAAAAACGTCACCCGGCCCTGTTTTGGCTTCTATTGCTTGTATGAGTAAAACAGGCCTTGGTTCTTTAGATGTGGCCAACCCCTCTTGGCTATGACTTATTCCTTGTATGAAGACAGCAAGATTGTCCTTGAACCTCTTGGCTTGGGCCCTAGTGATCGGTCCCACCTTCATTTGTATTGGGTCAGCACCCCAGCGGGTTGTTGGTCGAGCAGTCTCGGGTGGATTCGCATCATTCCCCTCCTCTTGAAAATGATTTGTCCTCAAATCGAAGTCATCACCTGCAGCAAAAGGAGATAAATCAGCAACATTAAAGGAGGCACTAACATTATACTCACCCGGTAGATCAAGTTTGTAGGCATTGTCGTTTATCCTCTCCAAAACTTGAAAAGGTCCATCACCCCTCGGCATGAGTTTTGATTTCCTTTGTTCGGGAAATCTTTCTTTCCTTAAGTGCAGCCATACCCAATCTCCAGGTTCAAACACCATTGATTTTCGGCCTTGATTAGCCACCCTTGCATATTGCTCGGTCCTTCTCTCAATGTTTGCTCGAGTCTTCTCATGAATCTGCTTTACAAAATCAGCTTTTTGTTTTCCATCTAGATTAGCACGCTCACTTAAAGGCAAAGGTGTTAAATCTAATGGAGTCAAAGGATTAAAACCATAAACAATTTCAAATGGAGTAAATTTAGTTGCTGAATGTAAAGACCTATTATATGCAAATTCAACATGTGGCAAACATTCTTCCCAAGTCCTTAAATTTCTACTAATTAATGCTCTTAACAATGCAGACAAGGTTCTATTTACTACTTCGGTTTGTCCATCAGTTTGTGGATGACAAGTAGTTGAAAATAAAAGCTTAGTACCTAATTTAGCCCACAATGTTTTCCAAAAATAGCTTAAGAACTTAGCATCCCTATCCGACACAATAGTTTTTGGCATACCATGTAATCTCACAATTTCCTTGAAAAATAAATTAGCAATGTTGGATGCATCATCAGTTTTATTACATGCAATAAAATGTGCCATCTTAGAAAACCTATCTACTACAACAAATATTGAATCCTTACCTGTCCTTGACCTAGGCAACCCAAGAATAAAATCCATAGACAAATCTATCCAAGGATAGGTAGGAATCGGCAAAGGCTTATACAATCCATGCGGTTTCAATGTTGATTTTGTTTTTCGGCACTTCACACATCTTTCACAAATTCTCTCAACATCTCTCCTCATGTTAGGCCAATAAAAATGTTCTTGCAGCAAGGATAAAATCTTTAAAATACCAAAATGACCCATTAAACCACCCCCATGTCCTTCCCGAACCAATAATTCCCTAATACTACAATTAGGAACACAAAGTTTGTTTTCCTTAAACAAATATCCCTCAAATATGTAAAATTTATTAAATCCATGTTTCAAACAGGTTCTAAAAATTTCTCCAAAGTCACTATCATGCTCATAAAGTTCTTTTAATTGTTCAAATCCAAGCAATCTAGCATCTAAGGTAGAAAAGAGCACATACCTTCGGGATAATGCATCGGCAACCACATTTTCCTTACCTTTTTTGTAGCGGATCACATATGGAAATGTTTCAATAAATTCAATCCACTTAGCATGCCTTCGGTTGAGCTTTCCTTGACCCTTGATATGCTTCAAAGACTCATGATCCGTATGAATCACAAACTCCTTTGGCATGAGATAATGCTGCCACGTCTCCAAAGCCCTCACCAAAGCATACATCTCCTTGTCATAAGTCGGGTAGTTTAGGGCAGCTCCATTCAATTTTTCACTAAAGTAGGCTATGGGCCTTCCTTCTTGCATTAAAACAGCTCCAATACCTACACCCGAAGCATCACACTCAATTTCAAAAGTCTTAGAAAAATTTGGCAAAACTAACAAAGGTGCATTACACAATTTTTCTTTCAACAAATTAAAAGATTTTTCTTGTACTTCCCCCCATTTGAAGCCAACATTCTTCTTGACAACTTCATTCAATGGTGCTGCTATGGTACTAAAATCCTTGACAAATCTTCGGTAAAAGCTTGCCAAGCCATGAAAGCTCCTCACTTGGGTAATGGATGTAGGAACCGGCCACTCTTGGATTGCCTTCACTTTAGCTTGGTCAACTTTGATTCCTGCAGCACTTACTACAAAACCTAGAAATACAAGTTCTTCTTTGCAAAAGTCACATTTTTTAAGGTTAGCAAATAATCTTTCCTTTCTAAGAACTTGCAAAACTTGCCTAAGTTGATCCACATGGTCATCCAAATTTCGGCTATATATTAAAATGTCATCAAAATAAACAACCACAAATTTACCAATAAATGGACGCATTACATGATTCATAAGCCTCATGAAAGTACTAGGTGCATTAGATAATCCAAAAGGCATAACTAACCATTCATACAGCCCATATTTAGTTTTGAATGCGGTTTTCCATCCATCACCTTCTTTCATCCTAATTTGGTGATAACCACTCCTAAGATCAATTTTTGTAAACATGCAAGCACCATGCAATTCATCAAGCATATCATCTAATCTAGGAATGGGATGTCTATATTTGATGGTAATATTATTTATAGCCCTACAATCAACACACATTCTCCAAGAACCATCCTTTTTAGGTACCAACAAAACAGGAACAGCACATGGACTTAAACTCTCACGAATATATCCTTTATCAAGCAAATCACTTACCTGTTTTTGCAGCTCCTTTGTTTCTTCGGGATTGCTCCTATAAGCTGGTCTATTTGGTATGGCAGCCCCCGGAACAAAGTCAATTTGATGTTCTATCCCTCGAATAGGTGGTAAACCACTTGGAATCTCATTTGGGAAGACATCTCCAAATTCCTTCAAAAGAGAAATCATTGAACTTGGCAATTCAAGTTCTTCAAAGTTAGTTTGATCATTTAAATAATTTTCTTTGTAAAGCATGACCAGCAAAGGTTTCTTACACTCAATAACCTTGTTAATATCTCCTAAACTCAAATAAAAATTCTGGTTTTTCCTCTCTTTTCTTTCTTTTCTTTTTCTTCCCTCGGTTTGGCTCTCATTGGCGGAAATTTCCGGATTTTGTATGCTCTCGGGTTTGTTCTCTTTCCTCACCTCTCTCTCGGCTTTTCCTTGGTCTTTCCACTCAATATGAACCTTAGAAACCTTACCTTGGTCAGCAACCTCAACCTTACCTTCTTGAATGGATGGTGAGGCCATTGGTGCCATACTTGCTTTTTCTTTGAGCTTATCGGCTTCTCTCCTTTGTTGCATTTGTAATTGATCTTTGTAAACCTCTTTAGGAGATAATGGTTCCAGCTTGATCTTCTTCCCTTTAAACCTGAAAACAATACTATTTTCTCGACCAAAATGAGTAGCATCTTTATCAAATTGCCATGGTCTACCTAATAGTATATGTCCGGCAATCATAGGCACAATATCACATAAAACTACATCCTCATATCTACCTATATTAAATTTTACTTTGGCTTGTTTGTTTACTTTCATCTCACCACTATCATTAAGCCATTGTAATCTATAAGGTTCTGGATGTTTAATTGTTTTCAAGCCTAATTTATCAACTACAAGATTACTTATCACATTAGTACAACTCCCACTATCTATAATCATGCTACAAATTTTACCTTGTATTTCGCAGCGAGTGTGGAAGATGTTTTCTCTTTGTATCTGCTCTTCATCCTTGTAGACAGCAAGTACTCTCCTTGAAACCAAGCTCAACTCGACATTAGATGTATCCACAGGTTCGGATTCATCTTCATTGCGATCCTCCTCTTGCTCGGTTTCAGCTCCACTTTCTTCACTTGCGGATTCCAGCTCACCATCACCCTTTAATACCATGATTCTTCTATTTGGGCATTGGCTGGATATGTGTCCTCTTCCTTGGCACTTAAAACAAATTATTTCTCTAGATTTTTGAGGTTTAGGATCAGATTTTATCTCACCTCTAAGTGCTTGGACAGATTCGGTCTTGACCTCCCTTCTTGGCCGGTTGGTTGATTCTTCTCCTAATTTCGGCCTCAACTTGTTTTCATAAGTGGAATTGTTTTTCCAGCCACTTGAACTTGTCCTTCCACTGCTAGAAACTCCTCCAAACCGTGTACTAACACCCCTTCTCTTGAATTGGTTCTCAAGCTTAATGGCTACATGCAACATCTCCTCCAATTCCAAGTATTGTTGTAATTCAAGTTGGTTGGCAATGTCACGGTTTAACCCTCCAAGAAATCTTGCCATTGTTGCCTCTCTATCCTCCCTCATGTTTAACCTCATCATTAGCATCTCCATCTCTTTGTAATAATCCTCCACGGACCTACTCCCTTGAGACAAAGATTGAAGCCTTTGATGCAGCAACCTTTGGTAATGGGATGGCACAAACCGCTTCCTCATGACTCCTTTCATTTGTCGCCATGTTGTAATTAAGTCTTCACCAACCCTCCTTCGGGTGCTTTGCTCATTTATCCACCATTGGAGTGCATAATGGCCAAACTCCATTGCTGCCATCTTCACCTTCTTACCTTCCGAATAGTTGTGGCAGTCAAAAATCATCTCCATTTTCTCTTCCCACTCCAAATAAGCTTCAGGATCACTTTTACCCATAAAAGGTGGAATATTAACCTTGATATTTCCCAAATCTTCATCTGTATCCTCCCTCCTATATCTCCCACGGCCAGCTCTATCTTGGACAGCAAAGGTTTCGTCCATACCTTCCTCAAAGTCACCGTCCAATGGCTCCTCATCAAATTCCTCTCTCGGCCTCTCGCGACCTCCTCGTCCTCGGCCTCGTCCTCCATGGAATTCTTGCCTATTTCTTGTATTCGGCCTTCCTTGTGAGGCTTCTAATCTTCCCACTCTTTGGTTTACATGCTCAAATTGAGCACTCATCCGCTGTATTGATTCCAAAATAGTTCTCAAGTCCACTTGGTCTCCACTTCCGGCAGCTCGGTCATCGCCATGGAATGCTACGGACTCTTCCTCATTGATTCTCAAGGGTGGATCCCCTCTCCTTATTCTAGAATCTGCCATGTTAGTAAAATACTGCAAAAAATAAAATAAATCCTCACAATATTCACTCCCTCACGTGTTTCACTCAAGCAAGGTCTCGACACTCGTGTTTGCACACTAGTTTCGGCTTTTACCCTCTTTTAAGCTCACACACTCTTGCCTTTCTCCACTCAATGAATTATCTCAAAGTTCTAATTAAAACACCCACAAAACAGCAATTAGATCACTAGTATGTTTTAATTAAACTTATCAACAAGACAGTAGCAAAACGTAGGCAATACCGAAAGAATCCAACAATTCCTAATTTTCGGCTTTCTAGACAAGAAATCACAAAATAATGGGAAAACGTTGGAATTTTTGAAAACTGCACCAGATGGTAGTAGATTATAAGTTCAAGAATAAAATTCCAGAAAAAGAAATTCAAATACGATCAAGAATCAAAGAGAACAAAAATATAGAAAAGTTGTTGGTTGTTGTTCTTTGTAATTCGAATTTTTGTATCAATTCCTTTAACCAATTTTAATCCAAAAAAATTTAAACACCCAAAATCCAAATATCCAACAGCAAGAATAATTTCCCAGCAACTCAAATATTGAATAAATAATCAAAACCAGCAGCTCCAACAAATTTCCAGCAACAAATCAAACTCCAACAAATTGAACTTTTTTTTTTTTATTCGACTTTACCTCTTCTTTCTTTTTTTTTCTTTTTTTTTTTTTTTTTTCACTCACAGAACACAAACAACTGCAGTAGCAAGAATAATTACCAAAATTGCAATTCCAACTCCAAAACAAACACCAAACCCGTGACCTCCAAATAAACAAAATGTGCAGTTTTTTTTTTTTTTTTTTTTTTTTTAAATGTTGCCGCAAACTTCTTTTTTTTTTTTTTTTTTTTTGAATATATGAATGCAAATTTCTAAGACTAAAACAGCAAAGAAAAATCAACAAAAACCAAATTAACAAGAACAATGATAAAAGACAACCAACAAATTAGGAAACAAAAATACGATAAAACTAGGAAACCTAATTCAACTAGGAATGAATTTTTTTTTTTTTTTTTTAAAATGCTGAACGTGTATAGGATGGATGCAACCTTAACCTAATGCTAAAATTGCAGAATAACACAAAAACAAATAAAGCAAATAAAGATAGATCAAACCTGAACAAAATTTAGCTCTGATACCAAATGATACGAACCTAGGACGACCTGCTCCTAAACCCGTATTATATTAGCCCGGATCTTTAATTAAGTTCAAGTTCTAATGGAATGGACCTCAACCCCTAACCAACCTGTGGTTAGAAACCTTGGTATAATGTAGACGCCACAATAGGGGATGGAAAACCTATTGATAAGTCAAGCTAAAACAACCAATTCTCTAATGGTGTTTTAGGTGTTCTCAGAGAACAAAGAGATAATTAATCTCACAAGTATTTTCTCAATCAAATCAAAGTTGTCAAGTTATCTTATTAATGAAAAATAAGCCTTTAAATAGGCTTTGAAAGAAACAACATAAACCCTAAAAACCCTAGGAAAAACCGGCCACACAATGGAGAATCCTACCTTGGCCGAAACTTTCCTAATCCTAAACTAATTTGGATTAATTAATTCCTTTATGTTGAATTTAGGAATTAATTAATTTACAATGAAAATAATAAAATAAAAACTTTCCTAAACTTATTTATCCAGAAAATAAATAAATAAAACTTAAAAAGTAAAGGTAGTTTCCTAAAACAAAAAGTAGAATAAAATTAGGAAACTAAAATACTAGCTTTTTGACTAATTGGACTTTGACTATTCTTTGACCAAATTGATCTCCAAATCAGCTTCAATATGCTTTGTAGGATGCCAAATAAGCTTATTGTGAAGTTCCCCACGTTGCCCTTGCTTGGAAGTATGAAAAAAGGTCAATACAGTAAAATACAGTAAAACCCGCGGAGAATACAGCAAATCCGGCCCTTTCCTTCTCCTTGTGCGCAAACCACCTTGTTGGTCGGCTTTGAAGCTGCTTTGGCTGGTTTCTATAACTCATCCTCCATATGAATTGATCCCATAAAGATGGGGTTCCAATTCATACAACCCGGCCTCCTTATTAGCACCAAAAACGTCACCCGGCCCTGTTTTGGCTTCTATTGCTTGTATGAGTAAAACAGGCCTTGGTTCTTTAGATGTGGCCAACCCCTCTTGGCTATGACTTATTCCTTGTATGAAGACAGCAAGATTGTCCTTGAACCTCTTGGCTTGGGCCCTAGTGATCGGTCCCACCTTCATTTGTATTGGGTCAGCACCCCAGCGGGTTGTTGGTCGAGCAGTCTCGGGTGGATTCGCATCAGCCACTCTTACCATGTTCCTTTTCTCATGATTGCATATGGAATGAGAGATGAAAAAGATAATGTGCTTTTATAGAAGGCCTACCATGAAAAAAAAACCTAACTCAAAATTCCAAAACCTAGATCAAATTGGGAATATTGTAAAAATCCAACAATAATTGACAAATTATATGTCAAACGAAAGCTTAAAAGGTGAAAATTAAAATACTTGGCTCAATTTAATGTGGGATCGCCCGTGAATATCAGATTTTTGGCCGAGAAAGTCATAACTTATATTTGGTTTGTCGTACACCATAAATGAGAGAGAAATGAGCTGAATTGAGCCTGAAAATGGACTTAGAGGGGTTGAATTAGTGGGAATAAAGTATATCCATAGCCTGAATGTCACCGAAATTCGATTACCGGAGCTCGATAAAGCTCACTAGATTTCCACATATTTTGGCGAGATCTATCTATTTCACAATGTAAACTCGGTGGATATACGTTCTATGGTGAGTGAGCTTTCAAACGGTTGGTGGTGGGGTGGTGAATGGTGGTTGAAAATGAAGAATTCATAAGTGAAAATGGTTGCCGCCATGTGCATGTTTTTGGATGGGAGGTGGTTGCTTTTTTACAGGAAGAAGAAGAGAAGAGGAGTAGAGTGAATAAATAGGAGAGAAAGAGAGAGATATATTCAAAATAAAATAAATAAAAATAATAAAATATTAATAATTTATATAAAATAATATATATATATAGGGTTTTATACTGAAAATATCCTTTAAAAAAGGTACATGTGCAGGTCACATGACATTTAACAATTAAATTGAAATGGCTGTGTTTGGGCATTGTTACCAAAAAAACAAATGAAGTTCAAAGAGTATAAGTGCTAAACATGAAAGTTAGGATGCAATTTGCAAATTTGATGAAAATTCAGGAAGTATTGCTATCAAAAACTCAATTTGTATTAAAAAAAAAAAAAAGTTTACCATAGTTGATTCAAAGAATAACTTTTTCGTAAGTTTTGATGAGGAGTGGATATTGTTTAAAATAGGAAAATAGTTAATTCCTAAGAAATATATATTCTTTGATATAGAAACTAACCAAATATAAGCCTATTTAATCCTATAGAACAGTTATTCCGTTCCTTATCTCATTCCATTCCTTATCCTATTCCTGTCTACAAAACATGCCTTGAGATTTGCATTAGTTATGATATACTTCCAACTGTGTATACATATATATATATATATATATATCTTTACAAATGTAAATAAAATTCAACAGCTCACATTACAATTTATTATTCTCATTTATATTGGTCATATGTTTCTTTATATGGTATGTAACACCTTATTCCAATAAATGCTTGAAATTTTGATCGAATTTGATCAACTGGATCATTTGTGGATCCTAACTTTGACTTTTTATATGGTTAAGTTTGAGTTTTAACTAGTATACCATTACGTAAGCTTATCAATACGAGTTTATATATTAGTGGTATGCCTAATTTCGAGTTACGATTGAAAAATTACAATTTTGAGAACTTTTTAAGTATTAGTATTGTATCAATATCCAAACCAGTCTTGAATTTTTAACTGTTATGATCGAAAGCCCTATATACATTGAAAAGTGCGCCCAATATTGAACAATTACAAAAATGCCAAAAAGGTCCCAAAAACATCTTCAAATCTAATAATTGGGTGCCCACAACCAGTTTTCACCACAAACTAGGTCAGCTAGATTTTGTCATCTCTAGCTATTGAAAGCTTACACAAGCTAGCCACCATTCTTATCCACCATCTAGTGACCTTGATTGTGAAATTTCATGGTGCTTCATTGTTGGACGCTCCCAGATCGGGGTTGGCAAAGCCAACCAATGATCTAGCTAGTTGCTAGAGTTCATGCATTTTTCGACCATTTCAAGCCATGCCATATCTACCTCCCCTTTAATTTAAACCCTTTGAGCTACATTCCAGCTCCATTTGTTGAAATTTTTCACGGTTTAAGATATCTATCAACATCAAATTTGGTTAAAACTTTGAGGAGATTTTTCAGCCACCGATAAGATTTTTGGATCAAGGTTGAGTGCACCAAAGCATTCCTCATCTTATGGACTTTTCGTTGAAATATAATTTATGAATTTTGAACATTGTTTGATAATATTTCTGTTTTTGGATCAATTAGTTAAATATTAGGTATAAGATTTTTGGATCAAGGTTGAGTGCACCAAAGCATTCCTCATCTTATGGACTTTTCGTTGAAATATAATTTGTGAATTTTGAACATTGTTTGACAATATTTCAGTTTTTGGATCAATTAGTTAAATATTAGGTAAAATTGAACTAAGTATGGACAACTTATGATCAAATTGGAGTTGATTTTATGTAATTAGATATTAAGGGATGATTAGAATATTCAATTCCATAAATTAGCTTTTGAGTAAAAAACTCTTATTTCGAATACTAAATCCTAAGGGTTTGCAGTATAATTGGACCATTCAATATCAAATTTATGTAATTTTATAGTTGTATAAATTATTTTAAGTCATTTGGAATGTACCAATATATTTGGTTTGATTTTTGAAACTTAAAAAATATTTTAGTATATTATTGGTATAGCATACTACATTTGGAGGCGATCCTATAGAAGAGCAAAAGTGATTATCAATGATATTTATGAGTGATTTATATTTTTGATGACACAATCAAGCTAAGTAGATAGTCAAAAATAGATAAAAATATATCCATAACAGAACTAAATAAGAATTTGGAACATATTATAATAATATATTTTAACAATGCCAATTTTTAATGCAGCATGATTAGCTTAAAATTACATTAAGTATATGAAGCATCCTAAGCATGGATAGTATGGAGCTTGGATGGACTTTTCGGGAAAAAAATGTCTCAGGGTTAAAGATCGCACATACATTCACACATGTATGTGCGCTTATACATGTATATGTGCATGCATGGTTTATGGAAAATGTACTTTTTATGGTCAAATGGACAATCTATCACGAGGTTAATGAAACTTGAGTTTCAATTTATAAATGTTATTCTTTAGGGTGAATTTTATTGTCATCAAAAGTTGAATTTTCATGGGTTTGGTCATGAGGTTCGTATTGTTTGTCTTAGCTATTATAAGTGGAAGCAGTTCGTTAACTATCTAAGCCACCTTATGGGGATAAGCTATCTGTTTGAAGATATCGTTTGTGCCCCTTAGCCAAGGGACATTTCACTTTAGCTTCTTTCTCTATGATCTAGATGGACTTTTAGGGGACAGCAGTAATAAACACATGAAGTTTTTATGACTTTGTAGCCTAACTTAATTGGAAACAATGTCAAAAGTCAAACTCATCGCTTATGCCATGACCTTCAACGTTCAGTGGCAAAATTTCATCATTTAGATTTTAAAAATACCAAACTTACCATTTTTTTTAATATTTGGCAAGCTAGTCTTTCAGCTTAGAAATGTTCAAATTTAGTTTTGTCAAATCTTCTAGAATAATGGGATTGAGAGCTTATTTCTATCTTGATCTCGACAGATTTTTTTTTTTTTCATTTTTAGCAAATTTCATATTTTATATATTTTTAGATGGTTAAAGAGCCATTAGGGTTTCTTTTACTAGTTACTATATATTTATCATGGGATTGTAATAAGGAGCTTTTGATTAATAAAGTTATAGAGTTTATCTCTTTTTGTTTTTTCTTTCAATTTTTGATATTTATGAATGAATTAACAAGTTTTGAATTTTGTCTTTCTATCCACCAAAGAGAAAACAAAAAATTTAGATGCACTTTGGTAGCCTTAACTTTTAAGTTTTTGCAATTTAAACTCTCAATTTTTCAACTTCGATAATTTAGGTTATCAATTTTTCAATTTTTTGCAATTTGAACATTTTTTGACTCTTGATTATAAAATTATATTGCACTTTTATATGACTGGCATAAAACTGTATCAATTTTCAAGCTAAAATATACTAAAATATTAAATATTAAATTTATTTATAACTTTATTTTCAAGAAGGAATTTGTGCAAGTCACCCGCTTAGAATTAAACTATATTCAATTTCAAATTAAAATATAATAACAATGTAAATTTTCAGAACTAGTTTAAAATTTTGCACTTTAATATTTTTTATTTTGAAATTTGATGCAATTTAATTCCAGTCATATAAAATGATTGTTAATTCTGCCAGTTAAAAGTTAAAAAAATCTAAATTATAACAAATTAAAAAATCAAAAATCTAAATTATTGAACCAAAATATTTAGAATTTAAATTGCAAAAACTTGAAAACTAAAAATATCAAAATACAATAAATTTTTTAAAAAAAAAAATGAAAAGTTACCTTTATCATTAGCTTTATACAATAATTGTTCTCAAAAGCAATGGACTAAACATAATTATTACTTTTCTATTACCAAAAACAACAAAAAAAACATAAGTGTTACTTTCCTACACGCCACAGATGGTGTATTTTCATGATCATGAAAGGATTATGTTCGAACAACACATTTGCAAAAAGGATCTTTTAACCTCTAAACCATATTTTTCTTTTCTTAAAAAAAATATATATATATTTTAGTGAATATCCTAATTAATTGAATATTAAAATAGCTCAATTTGTTAAATTTTTTTTTCCTATATCATTATTTCTTAAGCCACACGTTAGAAACACAATCAATACTTGATATTATGTGATGGTTCCTGAAAATATTTATGGATCCGCCACTACGGGGAGGAAAGCATGCAGAAAGAAGGTTGTCACATCACATGGCCATCCTTACGATGATCTATTAATTTGCTCATATATTTTATTCGTGGAATTTCATAGTTTCAAAATATATATATATATATATATATATGCTTTTCCTATTTAGTGTCAATTTATCACTACAATTTATTTCTTAAAATGAAATATTAATATTTTTATTCCTATAGAATTCAAAATATGTTTTGGTATATTATTTTCAACTACCCATTAATTACCATATATTATACAAAATATATGTATATATATATATATATATTTTATCATTACAATCATTTTTTTCCCTTTCAGTGTTTTGAATTCATAATTTTAATATCATAAGTCTGAATGTCTTATCAATTATGTCTTATCAACTAAATTACAAACTTACTTTACTAATTATCCATATATCTTAAAGCATCTTTGAAAGATTTTTTACCATTTCTATGTTGTTTATTTTAAAAAGCTAAATTTTAAAAAATACACTTTAATTTATTTTTTATTTTAATTTTAAAAAAATAAATTTTGTTCTTTAAAAATGTAGAGAGTTAAATTTATTTTTTTATATTGGAATATTATATAATGTAATTTAATATTGAGACAAGTTTTTAAACCACTTTTATGTTTTAATTATTAATTTTTATTCTTTTTATCTTTTAATTATTAATAATTAAGATGAAATTCAAATAAAAAATGAGAAAAGTAAATATAACAAATATTTATAAAAAAAAATTATATAAAAAACATTCTCGAAAAATTTTTAAATTCAACTTTTTATGTTAAAAAATATTTTTTGTCAATAAAAAAAGTACTCTTCATTTTAAAATATCCGTTTAAAAATACTCTCATAAATTGTCTCTGTACTTGGAACATGGATATCTTTCTAGCTCATAAGAATTAAAATAAGAGACATGTCGTCCTGAACCCGGACTCCACTGATCTCTTTATACTCTATATCTACCCTTTTTTTTTAAAAATTTGTTGGAATAAGAAATCCCCATCTCCTTTTTCTTGTAAGCTTTTTCATCCATTTTTCTCTTTTTCGTAAATTCTTTTAATTATTTGAATTTTTTTTTTCTTTTTTTGGGGTTGTTGTCATGTGCCTACTACTTTCTGGTTCATTGCTGAGAGTGTGTGGGAAGAAAAAATAATAAAAAAAAAAAGTGATTTTGGTGAATTTGCAAAGAATAAAATATATAGCTATATACATACATATATATAAATATATATTATGATGCCGATGAATCAACAATAATTGAAAAAAAAAAGTTCTAACGAAAAAAAAAAAAGTTATAGTATATTTTAACATATATTTTATATATTATATATATAATTCATTAATATGTGAATGAATTAATATTATATATATATATATATATATTTAAATATTTTACAGCTGTATATATATTATATACAAGGTTTTTTGTATGAAAAAAAAAACGTCGTATTTGTAAAAAAATAAAAATAAAAATTGTTTAAAAAATTTTTAAAAACCATTAGACCTAATATGTTTTCTGTCTTGTAGTTTTGAAAACTGTTTTCAAACATTACTAATCAAACGTCCATTGTTTTCATAAAATAAATAAAAATAGTTTTTTATTCTTTATTTTGAAAACAATATTTTGAAAATAAAACATGACCAAATATGCCCTTTATTTTTCTTTCTAAATATCTAAATTCAAAATCATTATATCTTCGTATTTAAGGAGGTGTATTCAATTTAGAGTTTGAAAGATTTTTAAAATGTTTATGTATTCGATTTAGAGTTTGATGGATTTAAAATAAATTATAAACTTTAAAGGATTTGATAGATTGTTATGGAATTCTACAAATTCCATAAAAATTTTATAAGAATCCAATGAAATCTTTGGGTTTAAAATTGGATTTCATATTGACAATTTTCTTTACAATTTCACTGTTAAAATCCTTTGAAATCCACTAAAATCCATCATTTTTTAAAATCTTTTAAAATCAATGACTTTTTAAATACCATCAGATTTTAAAAAATTTTGCAAAATTCTAATTGAATACACCTAGATTTTAATGGACTTTTATAAAATCTATTAAAATCTGAATTGAGTATTATTAGATTTGTATAAACTCCTTTAAAATCTAAATCATATACCTCTAAACTTTTTAAGACTTTTATAATTCTTCAAATTCTAAATTGAATACACCCTCCTAAAAGTTTGGATGTATTGGATTTAGATTTTAAAAGAATCTATACAAATCCAATGATATCTAATTCAGATTTTACTGGATTTTATAAAAATTTATTAAAATCCAAATGTATTCAATTAGGACTTTATAGAATTTTTTTGAAATCTGATGATATTTAAAATATCATTAATTTTAAAAGATTTTAAAAAATAATAGATTTTGATCGATTTGAAAGGATTTTAACAGTGAAAATGTGAAGAAAATTATCAATATAAAATATAACTTTAATTCCAAAGATTTCGTTGGATTCTTATAAATTTTTTATAAAATCTATAAAATTTCATTATAATCCATCAAATCTTTTAAAATATATAATTTATTTTAAATCCATTAAACTCTAGACTAAATACATCTATTTTATATTCATGAAATCTACTATTTTTAAAATATTAGGATTGCACTTTTCCTAATAAAAACAAAACAAAATATTTTTCAAATAATTTTGCGGACTATCCACTACATGTTATCCTCAATACTGTGCGACCGAGCAAAAAAAGTTACCACTGACCCAAAGAGGAAAAAAAAAAAAAAAAAAAAAAATTCCTAGTACACGGATCTCGATTATGTGTCCATAAGTTATTTTTATCGGAACAAAGTATTTATTTTTACTTTTATTTTTTATTCAAATAATACGTGTGATCTAATCAGCCAGCTACCAGCCAGCAGCTTTTTACATCTAAAAAAAAGGCCATGCCACTTTATGAGTAGTTTTGAGTGGCCCAGCTCACTCATAAAGTGATTTTCAGCCCCGTAACCATGTGAGGTGGCGTTGGTTATATTCTCGAAACTTCTTGAAACACTAAAAAATGGTTATTACTTAATGTGTCAAAAATTTATTCAAAAGGTTGTTTTTAATTTTGTATTTTAAGACTTTTAATAATTTTTTAAATGATTGATTTTCGCAGAATATATAGATTTTTATAAATTTTATAAAGTTTACAAGATTATAAATAATTTTTATAAACATTTTTATTGATAGGTTTTTTTAGAATTTATAAAATTATAAAAAACTTTTTATAAACTTTCACTTATAAATATCACATAGACATTGTAATAAGAAAAATTTTAAAATTCATAACTGTTTTATAAGTCTTTTAGTATTAAAAACAAAAAAACAAGGTTCAAATTTGGTCCAATCCCACGAAGTACAAAACAACATTTAAAAATAAATAAATAAAATTTGATCCAATCCCACATAGTCCTACTTGTTTGCTGTTTGCATACCAAATAAGGTTTAAATTTAATTGTTTAAATTAAATAGATTACAGCTAAAATTGATTAAACTATATGTAAAATAGTCCAGTTTAAGAAATTTAAATTCGTTGCATCTCAGCATCCATTTCTTAACATCACTTATTGTTTACTTTTTGAAAGAAAGAAAAAAAAAAATTGCATATTGTGTTGAGTTATACCAAAATGTTAGGGTAAATTGCACTTTGATTGTTTGAAATTTTGAAGTTGTGTGGGTTTTCACTTTAAATTTTTTATTTATGCAAATTGGATCATGAAATTTAAATATCATTATTAATTGGTCTAATTTGTAACCGTGGTGTCAAAATTAACGTTGTTAACGTCAGCATTATATGATGCTTCCATCATAATTATTTTTCAAAAATAAAAAATATTTTAGAAATTTAAAAAAAAAAAATATATATATATATATATATATATATATTTGTTAGTTTTCCATTTTATATTCATAGTTTTTTAATTAAAAAATTGTATTCATTCCTTTTTTTTTATTTAAATTAAAATACCCACAATCATAACTAGATATTTTAGGATCTAAAATTAAATAAAAAAATAAAGTTGGAAAATTTGATCTAATAAACATAAATTTATTAGACCAAAAATTAAAAATAATTTTTTGTATTCCCAAACCAAAAAAATAAAAATTGTCCCAAATACCATAATAAAAATTAGATAAAAAATTAAAAAATAAAATAAAAAATTTGTTGGTCTAATTTTTACCATAATTCATCTTTCAGAAATAAAAAAATAATTTTAAGAAAAATTTAAAAAAGTACATTTGTTATTTTTTAATTTTATAGATACAAAAAAAAAAAAAAAAAAAAAGGAGACCAAAATGGTCCGATTTTTCCATTTTTGAATTTTTTTTCTAGTTGATCAAATGAATTATAGACCAAAATACAAAATGGAAATGAATTATAATCTACTTTTCCATTTGACCAAAATAAAATAAAAATTCTACCAAAAAATTAAAATGTAGGCCCTTTTTCCCATTTTGAATTTTGTTTTTCTATTTTTTCATTTTGGTGTATTTTAATTAATTTTTCCATTTTTGGCCTCCATTTGAGTCTAATTTTCATTTTGGTATTTTGGTCTAATTATTTTTAATTTTTGGTCTAATAAAATTATTTTTAGATCAAAATTTTTAATTTTATTTTTATTTTTCGGTAAAATTTTATGTCCAAAAATATTAATTATGATTGTGGGTATTTTAATTTAAGTAAAAATAATAATGGATACAATTTTTCAAATAAAAAAATAAAAAAAAAAAATAAAAAAAAAACAAATGTATCATTTTTTCAATTAAAAAAAAGGTTTACTTTTTAGAAAAATTATTTTTATTTTTTAATTTTTGGTCTAATTTTTATTTTGGTATTTTGATCTAATTTTTTTAGTTTGAGCATAAAAATTATTTTATTTTTTCATCTAAAGAAAAGTATCTTATTAGGCCAAAAATTCTAATTTTATTTTAACTGTTATTTTTGATCTAATTATAGGTCCAAAAATATTTAATTATTATTGTGGATATTTAAATTTAAATAAAGAAGAATCGATACAATTTTCCAAACTAAAAATCAAAATATAAAATGGAAAAATAACATGTATTTTTTTCAAAAGTTTTTAAAAAATATAAAATTTTTTAATGATATAAAAAAATTATGACATTAGTATGATATCATGCTAACATCACCATTGTTTTTACACCATAATTAGAAATTGGACCAATTTTGCAACAATTTTGAAACTTCAAGGATTTACACAAATCAAAAGCTTAGGGTCAAAATCACACAACCTTAAAACTTCAATGTATAAAGTGAAATTTATCCAAAACGTTTTGCATGTTGCATATTCCTAGTAACATATTTTTATTTTGTTCATGTTAAAGAAATTTTTTTATCTAAATATAATCTATTAAGCTTTTATATTGGAATATATAAACCTAAACTCATTAAATTATCTCCTAATCGGACTCATTAACATATTATACTCAAACAAAAATAAAAGAAAAATATAACAAAAATATTTAAATGTATAAAATTATTCTTAATAATGGTTAGTAGTACAAAAATAATAAAATTATTGTATTTTCAAAATTAAAGGGGATCTATTTAATTTAGAGTTTAATGGATTTAAAATAAGTTATAAATTTTAAAGAATTTGATAGATTATTATAGAATTCCATAGATTTCATAACGAATTTATAAGAATCTAATGAAATCTTTGGGATTAAGGTTAGTTATCATATTGATAATTTTGTTTACAGTTTCACTATTAAAATATTTTCAAATACATTAAAATCCATCATTTTTAAATTTTTTTAAAATAAATGATTTTTTGAATACCATTAGATTTTAAAAAAAATTTACAAAATTCTAATTAAATACACCTGAATTTTAATGGGTTTTTATAAAATCTATTAAAATTTGAATTGAATATCATTGGACGTGTGCAAACTCTTTCAAAATCTAAATTTAAAATTTCTAAACTTTTAAACACTTTAAAAATCTTTCAAATTCTAAATTAAATACACCCCTAAATATTAAATAGATGAATTAAAATATTACATATAAAAAAAATAAAAAGTAATAAATATTTAAACAAACATGATATATATATATATATATATATATATTTCATAGATACCATCTTTTAATGTGTTAATACACTATTTATTAATAACCTGATGAGTAATATGTCTTATTGCATTGGCATATATTTTTAGAGCATCTTCAATATCAAATTGTTTTTTGTTATTGGCATTTTTAAATTTTAAGCATTGGCATATCATTCAAGGCTCAATACGATTCAACATTCAAGGCTTAGTTTGCAAGTTTACGGGCCACTACATTGTTAACACTATCGAAAGTAAAATTAAAAGAAACAGAAGTAAAACTTTGAGCTAATAACTGAATTTCTTCAAACCGAGGACCATGAACTGAAATTTTTTTGTTAGACTTAATGATAATTCCCTCCATTACCAACTTAGAATCACTCTCAATGTTACAGCAGGTTGTAAAATCTAGATCAGAAGCCAAAAGGAGACCTTACTTTTATTGCAGTAATATCTGTAGCTAAAGTATGCTAAAGTATCTGTTATCAAAAAAACAAAAAAACAAAAAAACAAAAAAATGATGCTGATCACACCTGAAAGACTAGATAATTATTATTTTTTTTTTACTATAACAATTTTTTCCTTTCGATATTTCAAATATCAAGGATAGGAGTAACTTATAACGAAACTAACCATACTTGTTTAATAAATAATTAAAACATTGCATTGCACAACTAAAAGGCATCTTGTAAGACCTTATAAATAGGCGTAACACTAGAATCGTTGTTCGCACCAAACCATCGGAAGCTCAAACTTGTGCACAAAAAAACTAGTAGTAAATATCACTATGCGAAATTTGATATTTAGCGACACTCACTTAGCGAAGCTACGAAACAAACACGTATGAAAAAATAAAACCGTGACTCTAAGATTAATACGTCAGTAAAAATTCAATAACTATATGATGCATCCAAAACTGTCGACCTTAAAAGGTTGCTAAAAACAAAAAACACGTGACACATCCATTAACGGTCGCTGAATGTGGGGCTGACCAGAGTCGCCATTAATACTGCGTGTATATTTTATCTGAATTGTATTGTACATTTAAATACTACTTATGAAAAATAAATACCAACCACTAATCTATGTTTACATAATAATAAAATTTAATTATACAAGACTGTTGTTCAATTATATAATTTTTCTTGTATAGCTTATTCTTGCAAATGTCTCAAATAGTATTTTTTCTATTTCAACTACAAATAACCAGTGAAAATATTAGAACAACATAACTGAGCTAGTTTTTTTGTTTTTGTTTTTTTTTTTTTTAATAGAGATAACAGGCAACCCACTATTTAAATTGTGTATTGCCTGTTATTTTCCCTTTACTTTTTAATTTTTTTTTTAAGTTCTTTTAAACAATCTAATTTTATTTCAATAATAAATAATCAGTAAAAATATTAGAGTAACAAAACTAAGATTTTTTTTTAATATATAGTTAACAGACGATGCACTATTTAGATTGTGCGTCGCATGTTCACTCCTACCTTTTTTTTTTTTTTTTTAGTTCTTTTAATCAATCTAATTTTATTTTAACAACAAATAAGCAGTAAAAATATTAGAGTAACATAACCGAACTGTTTTTTTATTTATTTTTTATTATATATGTTATAGGCGTCGTACTAATTAGATTGTACGTCGCCTATTCTCTTCCTTTTACTTTCTATTTTTTTTATTTTTTTAAACATTCTAATTTTATTTCAACAATAAATAACCAGTAAAAATATTAGACTGATAAAAATGAGTTTTTATTTTATTTTATTTATAGTTAACAGGCAATGCACTATATAGATTGTGCTTTGCCTGTTCTCTCCTCCTTTTTTTTTTTAGTTCTTTTAATTAATTTAATTTTAATTCAATACAAATAACCCATAAAAATATTAGAGCAACATAATTGAGCTATTTTTTTTTTTTTTTTGGTTATATGTATAACATGTGACACACCAATAAGATTGTGCGTCGCCTGTTCTCTCTTCACTTTTTTTTTTTTAAGATCTTTTAATTAATCTAATTTTATTTCAATAATAAATGACCAGTAAAAATATTAGTGCGCCAAAACTGAGCTGTTTTTTTATTTTTGTTTTTATATATATAGTTAACAGACGATGCATTATTTAGATTGTGCATCGCCTGTTATCGCCTCATCTTTTTTTTTAGTTCTTTTAATAAATCTAATTTTATTTCAACAACAAAAAAACAGTAAAAATATTAGAGCATCAAAATTGAGCATTTTGTTTTTTATATAGTTAACAGGCGACATGCTATATAAATTGTACGTAGCCTATTCTCTCCTCACCTTTGGTTTTTTAGTTCTTTTAATCAATCTAATTTTATTTTAACAACAAATAACTTGTAAAAATATTAGAGCGCCAAAATTGAACTTTTTTTTTTATATATAGTTAACAGGCGACGCACAATATAATGCATCGCCTGTTCTCTTTTTTAAGTTTTTTTTTTTATTTTTTTTATATAGTTAATAGGTGGCGCACTATTTAGATTGTGTATCGCCTATTCTCTCCGCACTTTTTTTTTTTTAGTTCTTTTAATAAATTTAATTTTATTTCAACAATAAATAACCAGTACAAACCTACTTAGATTATGCGTCGCCTGTTCTCTTTTATTTATTTATCTTTTTATTTATTTATTTTTTTAGTTCTTTTAAACATGTACAAACCTATAAAAAAAAAATTCAGATAGAACCATGCCAAAAATTGAACCTAGGACCTTATACACTCTCAATGAATCACCACATCACTAGGCCAAATGACTTAAATATAATAATACAACAAAAACAGCTAATATAGTGTTAGGCGACACATTATTTTAAGAATGTGTCGCCAAATAGATGAAAAGGCCATTCTTCAACCAATGTGTCGCCTTTTCTTTTTTTTCAATTATTTTGTTTAAACATTTAGAAACCCATAAAAAATATAAAATCAAAATAAGACCATAACAAGAATTGAACCCAGGACCTCCTACACACTTAAGAAATCACCACACCGCCAGGCCAAATGACTTGGATATAATAATACAATAACAACTAGCTAATATAGTGTTAGGTGATGCATTATTTTAAAAATGCATAGACAAATAGATGAAAAGGCGGTGCATTCTTCAACCAATGCGTCGCCTTTTCTTTTTTTTTTTTTTTTTTCTTTTTTTCAATTTTTTTGTTTAATAATTTTGAAACCCATAAAAAAAAAATCAAAATAGAGCCACAACAAGAATTGAACCTAGAACCTCCTACACTCTCAAGAAATTACCACACCACCAGGCCAAATGACTTAAATGTAATAATACAACAAAAACTAGCTAATATAGTGTTAGACGATACATTTGTCAACAACTGTGTTGCCGTTTTACCCAACCAATTTTTAACTTTTTTTCAATTTGAAAGTTGTTTTTAGTAATTTTTTTAATTTTGCAAATATGTTTTTTTTTTTTTTTAATTTGTAGATGAGCAATCAACAAAACTAATTAAAGATTAAAAAAAAAAACATGGAATAGGTGACGCGTTTTAATGGAATTGCATCGCTTATTCCTTCAATTTTTTTTTTAAAAAAAAAAAAGCAATTTAATAGACTTTCAATTTTTAAAAACAAGTAAACTATTATTGACCAGAAACACATGAAAGTTAAGCTCATTTAACATACTTATGTAGATAAATAATAAATACTTGTTGAATTAGAATTCTATATTCGGTACCCTATCTCAAATTAGGTCTTGAGATATTTTGTGCCTCGTCTATACAAATATATGTGAATAACTGAGAAGAACATTGACAAAACTATTTTCTATTTTTAGATCAATGGAATTTATGTTCATTGGATTGCTACATGAATATATTTGTAGATGAACAATTAAAAAATTATTTAAATATTATAAAAAAATATAAAAAATGAAACAGGCGATGCTTTTCAACCATATTGCGTCACTTGATCCCACGATTCAAGAACAGGCGACGCTTCTTGAAGAGAATGCGTCGCCTGTTCTCTCAATAAAAAAAAACCAAAAATTTTGAAAGACATGCAAATTTTATAAAGAATAAAGGTGTACTTGAAAAAAAAGAAAAATAAACAACAATCTTCGATATTTTGCTTCCCATTTTTAAGAAATATTTTCAGTTTTTATTTGTAGATGAAAAATAAAAAATTAACCAAAGAAAAAAAATGCAATTGGGAGAAAAGGCACATTTTTGTCATTTTTTGAAAATATTTGGCGCGTTTTAAAATTTTTACGTGCATCTTTGAATCCCTTTTTCTTTTTTAAAACTACATGAAGTACACTACCTAATAGATATTAGATTTGGAAGCAATCTAAGAGAGACTTGATTAGTGAAATATTTAAGATTTCATTTTTCATTTGTCTACGTTGTCGTCGGCCGGGAAGCTGGATTTCTTTGTGTTGCCATCGTGATTTTCTGGGTTTCTTCTTTCTTTGTCTCCATCATTTAGGTGAGTTTCTTTTTTCTTTGTGGTTGGCGGAGACATGAGGTGGGTTTTTTTTTTTTTTTTTTTCGTTTTAACCGTAAGTTAGGTTCATTGGATTTTATTAATCTTGCTTTTGTAGAAATTTTGTTTGTGATATTGCTTGACATTGTTTTGCTAAGTTCAACAAGTATTTTATGTTGAAGATCAACTTGATTCAAGATGGTCTATTGTTTTAACTTGACCACAACATCGTACTTTTGTTGAAGACGATGGAGATACTACGATGGCTCACAATCTATTTGTCATATAGTTGCCAAGTATCAATGAAAATGATAATGAGGATGAATGTGAGAGTGACTATATTTGTAATGACTGTGATGGGAGAAATGTGCCTCGCCAAATCTTAGGAACAATGGTAATATTCTTTAAATTTTCATTTACAAAATTACAAATTTAATAATGATTAATATTTTATTTATTTTGCATAAATGTTAATAATTTTTTTAATTTTTCCATATGCAGTATGAAAGTGTAATATCATCAACAAGAGGACTTCAACTTCCATCTCAATGAGTATGCATTCATGGAAGTTTAATTAATATTAAATTTGTCATGAAAAATACAATAGTTTGCAAATTATGTAAAAATATATCAATGAGATGATATTTTAATTTATTTGATAATTAATTTATTATGACAAAATATTTATTTAAAATTTTTGTATTCTAATTATTTTGGATGAAGCTAGTTTTCATTTTTTTTGTATTTTAATTATTTTTATATTTTTACTATTTTAATCACTTTTCACAAAATTTTAAAAAAAAAGAAGGGGCGACGCATTAACAAATAATGCGTCGCTAAAAGTGTCGATGCGTTGCTAAATAGACGACTTTATTAATGCGTCCTTAAATAGTCAACTCTATTAATGCATCGCTAAATAGGCGACTCATTAGCGACTTATATATTTAGCGACGCTATATGAAACAGTCGCTAATATATTTTTAGTGACATTGTGGTGAAGCGTCGCTAAATAATGCATCGCTAGAAGCGATTCATTGAATGTGTCGCTAAAAGCTAAAAGATGTTAGGCGACATCGTGCGATACGTCGTTATTTATTTTGTGCGATATATTTATTGCATCATTTATCAATGCGATTCTAGTAGTGTATGTCTTCCAGCTCACAATTGCTAATTTTATTCCTTTGTGTGGTTGTTCTACTGACCACTCATGCTGATCCTTCATACCAACATAAGTCTCCCAAAGAAAACCAAAAACCAATAGTACCCCCAGTCCACAATGTCAATCCAACTTTGGATTCACATAACCGTAAACCACCACCTGCACGCCATGGTGAGAATCCGCCACCAATTCCATCTCATAAACGACTGGAAACCCCAAAAAAAAAAAAAAAAAACCAATATTACTCCCAATCCCAGTCCATAATGTTAATCCAACTCCGAATTTCCCATTACATTCACAGGAGAAAATAAGAGTTCGCAATGCACCCCGACAGGCCATGTCGAGAAACCCCCACCGATTCTATCTCATTAACGATTGGAAACCCAACCCATGCACAAGCCGTCACAGGGCTTAATGATAACATAGACAATGAGGTGGTATAATAATAAAAGAAATGGCGTTCCATCGTCATCGAGTGTTTGTGGTTTCATGATCTGTATTTCAACCTGTTTGATTTTCTGATGGATTTTTGTTTGCTATTAGTATTAATGCTTGAGACGAGCAGCAGTGTATATGCATGTGAACTTTTTTTTATTACAATTTGTGTCAGGACCCATCCAGAATTCCTTCCTGGAACCCTAGACAAGCCCTGATCCCAGGGAAATACCACCGAACCTTCCAACGGAAAATCCGGCAGCACCTCCCCTAAGGGTAGGACTAACCAAGAATTTCCTGCACTGAAAACATACTTCTATAAACATCCCCTTATTCCTCCCATATTACTACAATTTGTATCCACAAATTTACAGCACTTCAAAGAATAATAGCAATTCAGTGCATAAATAATAACTACACGTCCAATACAGTATACAGAGCATTACACAAATAAATGTGGAATTTATACAATGACCGATAAAGAAGTAATGCAGAATGGAGAGGAAAAGGGAAAAAATACTTCTTGGACTTCCGGCAACGAACTGAGACGTCGGGCTCGCCCCGGACGATCAACGTCTCCCAAACTGGACTTAGGGGAACGGAATTTAAAAATATGAGATGCTAATCATCTCAGTGAGTGACCCTATCTACCGAACACTTTTAATATTAGTAACATAACAAATAAAGGGATTTAATTAATCCATACCGAACAATTAAATAAATAAATAAATAACCAATTGAGGTAACAATTTCTCTCAAAACCCTCACTATTCACTCCGTTGGAAATGTTCCCCTTTTAAAACATTTTTATAAAACTCGATATTCGTACCTCCTGAAAACCAAGGGATCAAATAATTTAATAAACAACAAAAAAATAAATACCCCAAATATAAATAAAATGTAATAAATTATAATAAATAACTTTTGAACACTTTTGCGGTTTGAAATTTCTTTATCCGAAAATTTACACTTGACGTACCACACTATATACCGGTGATGCCCTCCGATACCCAGCGTCCTGAGCACCGACTGGCGGGGAGATTAAAGAGAGAAACTTGTAAACGGTACTTCGGTGTCCTGACAGTACCGCTGCTGAAACCGTCATCCCGGCCAAGGAGGGGGGCGGCTGTGTGCACTATATAAGACTTGCCTGCCCACGGTCCAATGGCAACTCACGAGAGACATAATACTTGCGCGCTAAACCACATATACATATACCAGAACACCAATACTGTATGAATGCGTCTAAAAAAAATAATTATTTAATCAACCGTACCGTTCTTTCCAAAATTACCGTGGGAAATATATTAAATCTTCACGCTTACCATCCCATATATTTTCATTTAACAAACTGGTACGAATCATCGATAACAAGTAAAATAATAATTTTTCTCGTAATACGAGGTTCAACAACTAAAATACCAAGGGCATAATTATAAAAATTAAACCACCACTTTAAACAAATATTTTCACAAAATATTCAAACCAATTATGCCCAAAAATAATATAAAATCGAGACACAATTAATTGCTGAAAATACTTGCTCATGTGTAATAAATATCATTTAATCACAATAAAATAATAATCGGGAATTCCTTAATTACCCCAAAATTCCATTTAGCACCAATGGGTAAATATATATAAAATAATATTTTTCCCGATTATGTTTAAAGTACACCACATGAGCATAACTGCATATATCAAATTAACACAACATAAATATAATTAATTACCCCAAAAATATTTTCAAAGGTGGGTCACTCACCTGGAGCACGCAATTAATCCAAGATCCACCATGGGATCAATTCCATGACTCACCCGTGCTCCTAGAACAAAATTCACACACAATTAAATAAATTAATATTTTATTTGGATAAATAATATCCGGTACCCGGGGGGTTAAACACAAACGTTAACCAAAATGGTCAAATAATATACCGAATCGAAGCTTGTGGAACGAGGATCGCATTACCGGTCTCCATCGACCCCAATTCCGCCGGAGGTGGCCGGAATTTGGCCGAAAAGCTTCGGCGGGGATTCAATTCCTCGTATCTCGTAAACCGCTTCGAATTTTGGAGATTGGAGGCCATATTTGGACTCAGAGGATCCAAAATAGGGGGAGAGGGGTGGCAATTTGGACTGGGCTAGCCGGAATACACAAGAAAAGAGGGGAGAGAAATTTTTCCGACCGGCAGTTTCTCCGGCCCGATCGGGGAGCGTCCGGTGGCCGGTGACCATGAAAATTTGCGGCCGAGCTCGCCTCCTCCCTCCACTCATCACTGGCCGGCGCGTGTGGGCAATGGGTGGCCGGAATTAAAAAAAATGGCAAGACCCGAGAGGGAGAAAGGAAGGGAAAGGAAGAAGAAAAGAAGAAGAAGAAGAAGAAGAAGAAGAAAGGCCCGTGCCCTTTTTTCCCACGTGGGGAAAAGAAAAGAAAAAGAAAAAAGAAAATAAAATAAAATAAAAATAATTAAATAATATTAAAAAATAATATTATTATATAAAATAACAATAAAATAATTTGGTATTAAACATGGTTGACAT